>NC_083631.1:18770829-19035829 GCF_963584025.1 Labrus mixtus | reverse complement strand
AAAAACGCTGCACCGAGTTAGTGAGAGAGATGAAAGAGAAGAAACTGTTATAAACTTGGAAAGCTGGAGCCAGAGGAAGAGAGAGGTGAAGGCAGAGACAGACGGAGAGATACACGAACTGATTGACAACTGACACAGTGACATAAAGCCTTACAATTTAAAGGTCTCGTTCCAGGTGGGGTTTAGGTTGCACTTGATGGTCTTGGTCTTCTGTTTACTCTCACTGCGGGGGTCTGGGATCAGTTTAAGCTTCACGTAGGGGTCTGACAGACCGTTGGGGTCCATAGGAACCAGATTTTTGCCCTCTTTGACTGGGGAGGAAAGCAGGAAAGAAAATAGGTGAGAAAGAGAAAATAAATACAAAATGTAAAAAAAAAAAAAAGTGAGGAAATGGTCAGTGTGGAA
This sequence comes from Labrus mixtus, assembly GCF_963584025.1. NCBI lineage: Eukaryota > Metazoa > Chordata > Actinopteri > Labriformes > Labridae > Labrus > Labrus mixtus. Next base: position 19,035,424 of record NC_083631.1, on the reverse strand, counting down.
TCAGGATGTCAGGACATTTTGTGAACAGAAGTTAAAAAACAAGTTGTGTGTGAGTGCAGAGCTTAAGTTCAAGCCTGAAATTATCTATATTCTATGAACCATTTAGATTTTTTTTTAACCCAATTCATTCATGACAGTCAATGTCTATGTCCAATCTCCAAAACTGTCCATGTTTACAAAAAACAAAAAGCACAATTCCATGAATGTACAATATTATCATAATTATATTTACCCAAAATAATTCAGATTTTATTGAATTTGAAGCTAAATAAAAATTGTATATGCATACCGGTTAAATAGCACAAAAGGCCTGCTTCATAGTGATGAAAATATATACAAAGAAACACATTTGGAAAAATACAAAAGCGTGTTTAACAAGGAAAACCTTACTGGGATTGAGAATCTCATGAACAAGAGTGTACTGGTCAAGACGGGCAGCAGAACATTTAACAAGTTACCGACATAAAACACAGAGCTACTAAAATCACAGATCAACATATCCTGAGTCACAGAGCAGAAAAGTCAGAGCATCTACAACCTGACGCTTCTTCCTCCAATCTACTTCTAAAAAGATTTAAAGAGACCAGCTTCCCCAGACACACATCATCCTGCAGGAGATTCCAGGCCGCAGGAGCAGCGTACCTGAATCTCCTTTTCCCCCCATTTCAAAATGCCCTTCAGGGACAGATAGCAAGAATAGGTTTTGTGACTTGGTTACAGAGTGAAGAGTGTGGCTTCAAGCACTTTTCACATGAATAAAATTACACAAGTATGAGGCAAGCAGGTTAAGTAACACCTTACAGATAAGGAAATGCCAGTGATTTAGTCTAGGAGTAGGCAATGCAGGCCAGCCGACTTGTTCATACAGAGTACAATGATGAGTCAGGCAGGGCCCTGACATTTCTTATGAACCTTAATGCACCATGGGCTGTGGTGTGAATGTGACTTTCGGGGTTCCTGGAGCCAGCCTCAAGTGGACACTCGACGTACTGCAGGATTTGGCACTTCATTATGACCATGTAGTCAGACGAAGGTTGCCAGTTTAGACACTAATCCTTCTTCTGTGGCAACCTGTTACTGGGCTGTAATTGCATTCCAGTGGTAAAAAAAATCCTTTGTGTGTGTGTGTGTGTCCATGTGAGTGTGAGCAATTATTGTTACTGGTCAAGTTGTGAGGTCATCCAATTACCAGAGGCAGGGCTGGTGCTCCTGTGTCCCATAGTGCACTCACCATGGAAACACTTGTGAACAAACACAAGACACCAACACACACAATTCCGTTCCCCAACCCCCATATAAGGTTCTTCCTTGGCCGATGATACACACTTTCACCAAGTCCAGAAAAAAATTGAGGGAGCAGTTTTTTTCCCTTAATCCCGCCAAAATGAAGACGGCAATTTATGTTTCCAATCCTCAATTGAAAAAGAGAAACCCTGCACTTTTCCCGAGCAGGAGTTTTCATTCACAGAAGTTCAAGTCAGTGCCTCTAGACTCCACCGAGCAGCTCAGGCTCCGTCCCGCTAGAGAGATGCCATTCTTTATTTATTAGCTTTTAGGAACACTAAAAATTTGATCTGACCCTGTCCACTGTACAAAGATCCGTCTGAAATCACATCTCGTGGATTCTGGGTTTACTAGGTCAGTAAGTTAACAACGTGGTTGCACTTGTGGTTTACTTTCCGTTGAGAGAAAAAAAGAAGGCATCAGTTTGCACTTTGGTTTTCAGGGTTCAGGGTTCACATTCATATTTCCCTATGAAGAAAATAAATAATATCATGATGATGCATGTTCACTGGACCATTTTTCTTTCCTTTTTTTGGAGAACACAATAGTGTACATGCCAATGTGTTTTTAAAGAATCTTAAAAGGGCTTGCTCGTTGGTGGATTAATATGGAGTTTCTTTAAATCATGTGACATAGTGTTAGGTCCAGACCTGCTCTGTTGTAATGATTAGGCGCTAAATCAATACAAACGACTGAGTCATAAATGGGATATTTTTGAATAGATTTCAGAAAAGATAAGTGAGATCAGAAATCTACTCGTCACTCGGGATCATCTTCAAATCACGAGCAAAATTAAGGTTTTTCATGTTGGATGATGGAAAGTTGAAATGCACTTTACTGCAGTTAAATCTTTATGTAGGCTATAAACTCTGTGATCAGGAGAACAATAAGTACATAAAGAATATGATAGATTTCTCAATTAGATAAGGCTGCAAGTGGTATAATCACAGCCAACAAAGAGAAGCTGCTTTGATTAGAGCGAAAAACAACAAATTTCAGGTTGTGATCAGCCGTAAGACGGGAATAGAGGCATGTGTGCAATGATTAGAAGACATGATGAAAAGTACAAATGTCACATTTACATGAAGTGTTCAAGCTGGTCCTTCTTGTAATCAAATGCGACTGAGTTCTCCAAACAGTCAGACTTTTTCCGTTTCTTTTTTAGACCGGATATGAAAAACACCTATTGCATACTTTTACAATAAAAGCCAAAAATGTTTTTACAATTAACAATTGAGATGCAAAGCTCCCCGAGCTGCAGGGAACATACTGCATCCTTTCAAACCATGACTGAAAGGCGAGCTTCCCAGCGAGCTCGCAGCATGACAACACCTTTAAGAAGTCAGAGAAATGAGGTTTTCATGCTGCTAAAGCGCTATGCTACGCTAAGCTCCGGGAGGTTAACCACAGCACAGACCAGCATTAAACCCTCAGCGGAGCAGGTCAATAAATATTAGATGATGCCTGTTAAAGTGACCATCAAATGCTGTTTGAGGGGAGCTATAAAGAAGGTAGCATGCCAAATAGTCTCCGAGGACACTTACAGTAAAGACACCAGGGTGTGTGTGTGTATGTGTATGTGTATGTGTGTGTGTGTATGTGTGTGTGTGTGTGTGTGTGTGTGTGTGTGTGTAAATAAGAGAATTGGTCTGCTTGTGCAGGTGTGTTTTCTGCATGTGACTGTGTGCACGTGTGAGGATCTTGCTAGCATATACTGTGTGCTAATTGCAAAGAGCATGTGTATGTGTGTGTGTGTGTGTTAGTGAAGGAGAGAGAGAGAGAGAGAGAGAGAGAGAGAGAGAGAGAGAGAGAGAGAGAGAGAGAGAGAGAGAGCGAGAGAGAGAGATAACGCATGTATTCAAGTCTCCAGGGTGGGCGGCTGGAGATAAGAGTGCAGTAACAGCAGAATACTGTATGTGCAGAGCAGCGTGGGCGTAGGCAGAGCACTTTTTCCACATGTGAGACATTTCATCTGAGTTTGGATCCTCATGATGTGTTTAACTAGCATGCATCTGTGCTGCAAAGTAAGTTTTTCCAAGAGAATCTAAATTCATTGAAGCGGCATTAACATTCATGCTCAGCACAATTCAATGTTCAGTTTGTCCATATGTGTGAGACAGCGTGCCTCCCAACATTAATGTTGTGCAGCTAACAATTCATGAAAAAAAACAAATGTTTTAGGCAAACAAACTGAACAGAATCAAACGATCTGCACGTTTCTCAACTCAGTGGAGAAGAGCCGTACGCAATCCAGTGCAGAGCTGTGTTTTGCGCTCTCATCCTGACGGAGGTTAATTCTTCCACATAAAGATGGTGATGAGCTGGGAGAGGAAGGGACACGTATAACCAGATGAGTACAACAGTGCAGCAAAGCTTCCTCCCTGGAATAAGCAAGCAAGGGCGTCTCGTCTTGATAAAAAAAAAAAAAATCATCTCATGTTTGTGCTTGGGTTAATCCTGAGAAAGCTCTGGGCTGATTTAACCCCTTATTATTATAATAATTGTAAATGTCATAACACCATTAACAGACTTAGTTAACAGATCATTTAAGTTCATGTCATCCAGAAGTGGAAGTGTGGTCCTTATTACTAGAAAGTTTGAGCATGACATCCCTTAGAATGGCTGCAGCAGAGTCCTGACCGAATTTCAACAGACGGCAATATTGTCACGCTAACTGCATGTGGCTGTTAGCTGCAATCTTTTTGCATGTTTTGAAATGAATTCAGTCTGTATAGCAAGAACACAAATTTGCCCCCGAATGACTGCATAACGGCTTATTTAAATAAGCACTAATAGCACGGCGGCACAGACGTGCTGTTTGCTCTGCAGCGCATTTGCGGATCATTTGAACATGTGCATGTTTTTTTTATAAATTAGACTTTGTCTCGTTGACTCATTTGCACAAGGTTAGCACTCGTGTGAACGACCTGTAAGACTCATCCCAGAAGGAACGCTTACAGCTGAGGATCTTCCCCCGCGTTATACTCAGGTTTTACTGTTTGTTTAAGTTCAGGGTTCTGCGGTAGGACTAATCTCGCCATAAGGCATCTCTCTGTCATGCGCATTCATTTTCCTCCATTTTTTGTGAAACCTGGCACCTTAAAGTCCAAACTCCACCTATGCCTCAACCCTAACTTAAACAGTGTAGTGCTAGGCAACGAGTGTAGTCGTGTTCAAAGCTAGCAAGAAGTTTGCCACCATAGTTTATCCATATTATGTATTTGGTTAACCCAACAAGTAGAGGGGTGCTTGGTATCAGCTACTGATCAAGTCTAGATATTGGAATCTGGATTTGGATAGAATAAAGATTCAGGAACATCTCTTAAAGGAAGGGGACTCCTTGCAAGGCCCACATCCCGTGTCACAATGTGTTTGCCTTGCTGGAGGGGTCCTTGGACCAGATGCTGATCCTCTGTCTCCAAGGGCCCCTTATCTGCCTTTCGACCCCGAGTTCTGAACTCCCAGTGACGTAGGAGGGAGGTGACTTAATAATGATCAATAATATGTAACTTTACAGCCATGTCAGTTGCTTTGATTCCATCCATCAACTTGTCCACAGCACGGATACATTTCTCAGTGTAGCAGCTATTTCCAGCAGCCTGCTATGTTAAGCTGTGGAATAATTCCATGTGGTTCTACAGTTCAATCTCTGTGGTGTGTTTTTTTTTTTTCATGCACATCACTGCAATGGAGAGGAAGCTGCTGGTGGCTCCACACTGACCCCCGTAGGCTGAAATACATACTGCACCCCTAATGCTCTATCAGTGGAAGGAAACTGAAATGTAAAATTGAATGTTTTTTGTCTGCTCAAGCACACTCCTTCAAATTCCAATTTGCATGTATTGAAAATAAAATCTTTGCTTCTTGGATAATAATGAAACGTTGACTCGTAAAAGCAGAACACAATCCATCGTTTTTCTTCTAATGTTTTTTTTTTTTTAAGACACTTTAATTTTATTCGATTAACAAGCACTTGTGAGGTTGGAACTTTCCTGCTGTCTTGGCAGTTTCTGTGTGATCGGTCTGCTCTCTTATCATTTCCTCAAGTACATCCCACTTAATTATCAGTCCACAAGCGTGGGAACCAGGAGGGGCAAGCAAAGGAGTGAGAAAGAGAAAGAGGGATGAAATCCAGACCATAAAGGGAAATACATGCATAATGCATAATTCTGCACATCCAAGGTCCGTCTATTAATGTATCGTTTTTTTTATTTAAAGATTTATTTTTGCCTTTATTTGGACAGTCAAGTGGATAGATTGGGAAGTCAGGGAGGGGGAATGTAGAAAATGAAATGCGGGAATGGAGCCGCAGATCGGACTTGAACCCTGGCCGCCCACTTGGAGGCGCGTCCTAACCGCTAGGACATCTGTGCCCCCCAAGCTCTCATATTATTTTATGTTAAACAGTAAAGATTCTGTTTTAAATGGTGTGAAATCCATGAGAAATCTTTTACGTCTTTCAACAGGAGAGCTGAAAATCCTGTTGCATCTGTAAACAGGAAGAGATTATTTTAAAATAAGATACTGAAAGTAAAGTTTCTATATGACATTTAGCTAGACGTTGCATTTCCCCTCTTAAGTGACAAAGAAAAAACTAAAACAATAAAGAATTGTAAAATATTCTCTCCAGATCTGCCCTCTTATGCTAATTAAGAACTCCAACTACACGTTTCAAAACATGAGGGGTGCTGGTTTAGCTCAGGTCGTAGAGCAGGCGCCCCATGTACGGAAGCAACACTCCTGGTTACGTACGGTCGCAGGTTTGACTCCTCACATTTCCTGTATATTGTCATCCTTCCTGTCCAAATAAAACTTTAAGAAAAAGATTAAAAATGTAACATTTTGTAAAGCCTTTAAGTCTTCAATTGTTTTCTGTGAATCAAATACCTGGTTGACATATCAAAGTGTTATCACCCATCGGATTTGGAATGTACCTGTGTATGGATGTTTTGAAGTTACATTACCTATGTGAGATAATTTAGCATCTGAGCACTGATTATTGTATGTTCCATCCAGGAAAGGAATCGTTTTTAGCATAAAGTGAATCATACAAGAAGAAAATCTGATGAAGCATAGTGTTAGTGGCTCCATCTCACACAAAGCAAAGTAATGTAAACCTGTGCTGCCATCTGCTGGTGAGATGATGTATTGTACATACTCTGTTCTCCAGTATTTCTATAGAACAGTTAAATCAAACAGGAGGCAGGTCAGGAAACCATTTCCCGACCGTTTCCGACTCTATCCACTGTCCTGTCTCTACAAAAAAAGGCACGAAAAGCCCAAAAATGAATCTTAAAAAAAAAAGGAGAGAGGAGAGCCTACATTTATTCTCTCCCTTGAGACTTCTGGATTTGTAGATTTTTTTCAATTCCGCTAAATGCCCTGATGTTTTTTTTTTTATAACCAAATTTAATCTGACAAAATCAAATGGTCTGACAGCCCAAAAATTGTGAGGAAATGTGCTAGAAAATGTGATTAGTGTCAGAAGTATTTGATGCAAAAGTTCAAAAAGACTATCTTATTTATTATAGAAGCAGTTGTGGAGAAGACGTAATGAAGATTGCTTGGCTGACAAACCTGACAGGTTAAGCACTTCTAAGCTTTGGTGTGTTTTTCTAATATAAAATGTGTGTTTAATTATGTGTTTTCTGACAGACTATTAGTTGAACATTTCATATCAAGATGACAGCTAAAATGATTGTGTTTCAAAGATAACTAAAAAAGCCATGTGTTTTAAAGACGTAGTGTATCAGTAACTAGGACAAACCACATGCTGTGATTCTGCTTTGTTACAAACCTGCCCAGCAGTAAAACAGCAAATAAGGCCACTCATACAGAGATATGTGGTGTCAGTGACAGAGACACTAACGGCTGTTTGTTTTACTCACTGATGCCTCCTCTCAGTCATCTCCCTAACAGCAAAAACACATGTTTCAGTGGGTGACTGTGTGTGACACACTATGTAAATGTGTAACTGGATCAGACTCTTCGTTTTGTTTTTATTCCAAGCTGGACGCAGCTCATTCAGTCCTAGGAAACCGTGGAGATGATCACATCTGCTACATATTTATTTCATTTCTAACAGCAGGTATTTGACACAAGGGCCAGACGCATTCATCAAGTTTGTGTCTAACTAATTTAAAGGGATAGTTCAGGTTTTATGGGGAAGCCAGTCAGAGTATTGACAAAGCTGGGCTGGACAATACTGTGAATTACGGCTGCATGATTCTTTCTTAAATGTGATTCAAAATTTTCTCCTTGAGAATTGAGATCCCGATTCTCTCACAAAGTTCTTCATAGAATAAAAAGCATTGCACTGATATAAAAGCACATGCCGTCTAGGAAATTATAGTGTTCTTCTCGATTGTTTCTGCTTTCTTTACTTAAGTTTTACGGTTTTTTTTTCTTGAAATACTGAGGCTCCAACTCAACTATGTAAAGTGTATGCCTCATTCCTGATTGTCTACACAAATAAGTGAACATGTAAATGCATCTTGTTCTGAACGCGTAGGCAAATACAAGTAAGTGAGCATTTAGACACGAGATCACAGGTTTGCATGAATCGAAAATGGTGAATCATGCAGCCATACAGTGGACGTGGGGAATGGATTTAAATTGATTTATTTAATAGGGACGATGCAATTTAGCGTAGTTTCAGTTTCAGAGCAGAAAATTAAACTTATGGGCTGCACACATAGCTAGAGAGAGTAACATAAAACCACATAACACTTTATGTCTCTAGCTCACTGGGACAGGCACTAAAAGTTTCTCCAAAGTGGACTGTCTTTACTAAGGACATGTCATACCTGTGAATCATTTGCCAAAGAGAAATGAGAGAAAATTGAAAATGAGAAACACACTTGAGCCACGTAAAAAGTCCTTTACAAAAAAAATATTTGAACAATTTTAAGCTCCTTGAGGTCAGCAGCCCGACTATTTCTAATTGTACAACAGCCCTGTATCACTGTGTGACGTCAGCTGTTTGTGTCAGCAGTATTTCAAAAAGACAACACATTTAAGAGAGGGTAATACAAACATAGTCCTGAAGGGTTCTTCAACTTAACGGTTTGTTTTTTTTTCAGTGGATGACCTTTTTAAGTGTCTAAAGTACACGTTTCTCATAAACCTGTCCGCAGCAGTAAATGGCTACGCTTCTGTTTAGGTACTCAGGCTGGTTTCTCTGAACAGGGCCCTTCTGACTGTTATCTACTGAACAACCACTATTGATGAGTACACTACACAACCATGCATAAAAAAATCCTTTAATTATCTTCTAGGCATTCTAGCATACCAAGTATTTGTGGTCAACAATTTAGCCTGTAGGATTTAAATTCTATTGATTTATTTTCCTACACAACAGACATACTTGTATCCACAATATATATTTGATACTATGAGATGTAAAAATCCTGGATATGGACATTCTGATCTGATTTGATTGTTTTATCCTCCACCTCTGCAGCTTTACCAGTAGAGGGCGACACATCACTGGTTTCCTGATGATGGATATTAATAGCTGAGGGCTGTATGAGTGTGTATACATGTACAGCATTGTGAGAGTGTGAGTGCGCTCTACTTACTGGTAACAGTCAGTACGTTAGTCTTGACCTCAGCAGTGATTTGGAGGCGGCCTCTCCTCTCAGTGTGGTCTGTCCCACACAGGCTCGGCACATTGGCCACGCAGCGCTTATGGATATTCATCATACAGTCTGGAAAACCGGACACACACACACACACACACACACACACACACACACACACACACACACACACACACACACACACACACACACACACACACACACACACACACACACACACACACACACACACACACACACACACACACACACACACACACACACACACAAATAGTTTTTCTTAACATGAGGTGCCAGCAAACATGGAGCTATTTCTGGAGAAAAAGGATAGATACCTAATTTTTTTTAAGCAAGGTTCATAAACAACATTTTAAAAGAAAATAAAAAACCTTTGTTGGCATGTACTACTAATCTTTTTTATTATGATGATAAATATTGTTGTTGATTTGTGCTGAAAATGTTCATCTATGGGTTAAGTATCAATACTGATAATTGAAAAGCCATAGGTCCTGTTAATGTGTCCAAAACCAAAATGTTCTGTTCTTCATACTCAGTGAGGCCATCGGCTAAATGACACAGTATCTTTGTACTCATCACAATTTAATCCATCCAAAATTCAACTGTGATTGTGTGGGTTGCAAAATACTTACGGTCACATCTCATGCCCTGGTGTAAGAGGCCGTACAGCAGAGAGCCACAGTGGTCGCAGAAGGTCGGGCTGGAGTAGGTGTGGATCTTAAACTTATGCTTTGCCCTTGGGTCCTGGATGGAAAGAAAGAACGTATGAACTCAATACATTCAGTCATATCTCCTGTTTCCTCGATACTTCTGAGTAATTATTCAGGTTAAATGCAACACTTTTTCTCAAACATCTGTACTCAACTTAAAGAAAGCAGAATGTAAGTCCATTGCATAAAGTGCATTGTTGTTTTTGTTTTTATTTAGATCCCCGTTAGCTTTAGAACAGCAGCAGCTACTCTTCCTGGGGTCAACATGATTCATCATCCTGTTCATAAAAAAAATGTACAAAAGATAACTATTTGTTTAGTTGACCCTCTCTCGCCCTTAGGCATTAATTATACCCATCTTTCATCCCCTCTGATAAAGCCTTGAGCAGGGACTGAGATGCAGCAGTGTAGGTAGGCAAGAGTTCAAATCAATCTACCACACACACACACACACACACACACACACACACTCCCACACAACTCTGTGTGATGAAGCCTAGTCGATTGATCCTTAAGTTCAAGGTCATGAGTGAAGGCCTCTTCTCCTGCTTAATGTAAATATATTCCCCATTACACTAAACACTAAATGTATCCCTTTTTTTTTTTGTTTTAATTATATGTAATTTGGATTGAAAAAGGGAACAACTGTCTTCAATTCCTCTTTCTGGAACACCTGTCAGAAAGTCATAACAAGGGCAGAACCAAAGGCTATTTCTGTCTCAAGTGTTACGACTGTGTTTGTGTGACACCTGCAGCTATGGCTCAGTGGGCACACACACCTGCACGCCAGCACTGTGGTTTCAATGGTTGACACACAAAAAATGCACACTAACTCTGCACATGTAACTGATGGCCACTTAGGGAGCGCTTATTCACACACAAATGCTGCCACGTGATCCCACGGACGCCCAAACATCCCATCCAGCATTAGAGAGGGATCCAGGCCGAGCTGGAGCTGCTGTACTTCACTGTAGGAGTTCAAATACTTCTGCCAAGGGGATCCGACAAAGTAACCAAACATGTAGCTGCAGTTTTAAACCTGAATTATTAACGACGTCCAAGTTTTTTCTTCTAATGAGCCAGAAAATACAAGCTGATTGATTTCTCTCTCTCTCTCTCTCTCTCTCTCTCTCTCTCTCTCTCTCTCTCTCTCTCTCTCTCTCTCTCTCTCTCTCTCTCTCTCTCTCTCTCTCTCTCTCTCTCTCTCTCTCTCTCTCTCTCTCTCTCTCTCTCTCTCTCCCCCCTCCGTACCTGTCCTGGAAAATAAAACCCAATTTAGGCTGTTGCTGCTTGAATTGTATCCAGCTTCCCCAAGGTGTCTCCAGAAGTGTGTGTGTGTTTGTGTGTGTCTGTTTGTGTGATAGAATGATTGTGTGGGTTTCTGTGTTAACATTCCTTGTGGTGCATCTGCGCGTGTTTGTTTCTCTGCTGATTCTCGTCTTTTCTCAAGGACAAGACGCACTTCTGCTCGATTTCTGTTCCTCCAGAAAAAAAAAAAAACAAGAAAAAAACAAGGGAACATTGTGCTGCTGAAGCTGCAGTGATGAGCAACAGACAGTGAGTGATACAAGGCTGAGGACAGAGTGCCAGCTTCTTTTTTTTTTTTCAAAAAGTAATGGATGCATGCACCTTGAAAATTCAAGGATTGGTTGGAAAACTCAAAAGTAGAAAAAGGGAGGAAGGAAATTCAATCTTCATCTTTTATAAACTAAACCCTGTGATCCCTTGTCGTGCACGAGAGAGAGAGAGAGAGAGAGAGAGAGAGAGAGAGAGAGAAGGTCTACTGTCCGTACATGGCTTCGTTTGAATAATGTTAATGTACAGCTGCTTGCTGCAGATTCTGTGCTGAACTCCTATAAATAACGGAATATCGAGTGAAACTTTTCAAGGCGTTTTCATTGTGCTTGTGTCTGTGCGGGTGCGTGGATAAACTGAGTAGATTAAAGTTGTGTGTTGCAAAAACTAAATTAATGTAGAGGAGAAAACACATTTGATATAAATACAAACCTAATATTAAAATATACCCTAAGATAAGAGAAAAAAACAGAAGGATGTGGATCCCCTGCACCCCCTTAGTTACCATCTCTGTAGCCATATTGCTAGCATAGCACACAGCTGTCACAATGTTAAACATAACCGACTAATAAAACTTAACCTATCAAAGAAAATGAGCATCAAAAAGACAAAGTCAATAAAACACAGACCAGAACAGACCAAAAACAAAACAACCCAAATGCTCTCCAAATCCAATGATTGTGATGTTTTTAAGGCGGTACACAAACAGACCTTTTTTTTCTTTTAACTTAAAATATGTTGTTCTTTGTTATTTCACACAGTTTGTGTACACTTGACATTTTTTGGTTTCTCCTGCCTACATGTTTCCAACTTCTTTAACAGTAACATCCTTTTGTTTCACTTTGTTCTCCTCACTAAGATCCCCACTAAATCCACACAGATGGTGCAGTGTGGTGCTCCTGGACAAACAAGAGTGTGTTGCATGGCGTATGTTGTTTGCTTGGTGTCCGCTCATAACATCAGCACACAATGCCAGAACAGTGACTACCCATTAGTCAGTGCTAACACACACACACACACACACAGTTTTGACTGTTCTTTTGTTATTGTGCTATCTCTTGCTCTCTGTTTTCTTCTTCTTTGTTTTAAATGTTATGTCCATTATTTCCCCTGACAACATCAGTCCAACCCCCCCTCCCCATACACACACACACACACACACACACACACACACACACACACACACACACACATCCTGTCATGTCTATCCTGTCATGATGTTGTTTGACAGGCACAGTGGCAGGTTGACAGTAGACAACACAGAGAGTTTTGGCTCACTGACATAAAAAAAACAACCTGTATTTTTGTTGTGTTCAGTTCGCTCTCTCTTCTCGAGTTAAAGCTTCTGACTTCTCTAAAAAAAGGCTAACTTTGTTAAAACATGGCGACCATCGACTATTTTACAGTGACAAAGCTGTAAACAATCAGATGTTATTTCATGTCAATTCCATTACGTGAAAAACAAACAACTATACAGTAAAAGAAGATCGAACTTCCAGCGTGATATCTCTCCATTTAGATTGTTTTAGGGCAACAGTTAAGTAGTGGTCAACTTTGACGTATTTTTCTGGCTAGCTAGCTATGCCAACCCAAACAGCTGCAAATCCTACAACAGATATACGGGTATGTACATGTTCAAATGGACTAGAAATAATTTTTGGGTTTTTTTAAGTTAGCATTAACAGTGAATTAGCTCCTGCTATCCTATTTGCATATACAACTGTTCAGGAAGATGCTGCAGCTTGATTGGCTGTCTTGATATAAGGACACAGGTATAATTTGTGATTTGAGGCCACATGAAGTAAAAACTTCAGACTTAGCTTGACTTAAATTCTGTCCAGCAATATACTATAAAATCTCATGGCCAGCAGGGAAATGTATCTTTAGTTAGACTGGATCTAGCTGTCCTCCTGTCTTCTATTTAAATCTCAAACTAGTGTGGCGCAGTGCTTATCACTGTGTTTGTATCCTAATGTCCCAGTCTCTCATACTCAGACACACACGAGCACAAACACACCGTACACACACTCACTGAGTTCTATACCTTATCAGACTGTGTGCGTGAAATGTAGGTTTCATTAGAGGATCTTATCCCTCGACCTCTCCCACAGGGAACCCATTCTATTAACCCAGATCTATAATTGACTTCTTCTTTTAAACATACATCGCTGAGAGAAGAGGAGAGAAAGGGAGGGAGCGAGACGAGGTAAAATGGGAGTGTTGCGCTGACTGTTGCAGACAGTGACTATTACTGGTTATGTGGAATCAATCTTTTTTTTCCTGAGAGTTATTTATTCATCTACATCTGTCTGGTATTCTTCAAACAAATCTCCAGTTTTTTCAGACTCCTCATGTTGGTGACTCATCTCACTCAACATTATTAACATCAAGGACGCAGAGAAATGCTCCTGATTGGCCGACGCCTGAAGAATCATTTTATTCTGGTTTTGAAGAACTTAAGAAGATCATAACACTCAAATACGCCTTCAACAAGTTACAATTTCAATCACTGAATCATTTTCAATGATGGTCTCTCTTAATTGGTTCTTTGGCTTATAGAAGGTAAGAAATTAATCAAACATATCCAACCATGGCACATACTTCAAATAAAATTAAAAATCACTTTACTTTGTCAAGGACTAATAAGTAAAAATGTTACATTGTAAAATCTGAAACCAGAGAGACTGTTCTTTCAATACTTATGCCAAAGAGTTGACACTATCAATGTCATTTGTCATAAATATTGCAGACAAATACCAGGACTTTCAAGGAAATATCAAAGTGTAGTATGGTCGAAAGAAAAAAAAACATCAACATTTGGGGTGAATCTAAATTTGTCTAACCAAAATGAAATGATAGCTTGGAGTTTTTCTGTAATTACCATGTTTGGGATCAAAATAAGTCCCTTCAATCATTCATCCATTCATCCATCCACCCACCCACCCATCCGTCCATCCATCCATCCATCCATCCTTCGGTGAATCCATCCATCCAGAATCCTGATTTGCCAAACTTGACCAGTGGTCTTGGTTGAGGCCTTGGCCCTATGAGTGCTCTTCTATGTTTAATGGATTCACCATTGTTTCTTTCAGGTCCACACTGTCCTAAACTAGTATTGCATGCACCGAGCTTCTGTTAAAACTTAATGCAACATGTGCAGGAAATTTGTCCAAACACCAAAAATCTAGGGGCATATCCATCACCAAAAATACATTTGACAATCAGTGTTTCCACATTAATGGAACAGGAACACCCATACCGGCAGTATCAGAGATACCATCAGAGAGGTTTGAGCGGTGGTGTACTGCATGCCCTAAAGAAACAGACTAGAGTTACCAGTTAAGGAGAGGAACCATAAAAGGCCTCGTTAACATTGACGAGACATTACTACTTTACAAGCAGAAACTGTGGTGCCCTCAGTATGACCTGCCCCCCAGTTTATGTGTCCTCTACTAAATCCCCCACACCAAGGTTGAGAAAGTGGAGAGAAGAGCCAATTTATACAACATGAAATGGTTTAAACTCCCACGTTCCCTTAGCAATATCAGCTTGTATGGAAATTCTGTTGTAGATCTGTCCTTCTACCAGCCTCACTGAGGAGTATAGCTGAACTGAGGAGGCTGGAAATGACCCTATGCGAGTCTTTGGGGTCATAATCTAAGCAGCAGCAGCCAGACTGGTAACTTAGAAGAGGTGGACTACCTCACCTCTCCGTGCCTGGGAGGAAAACCTGCTCTCAGGCAATTACAACTGAGAGCTAGGTTCGATATTGAGTTAAGTTGACCTAAAATGGCACGAGGCAAAGCGATCTGCCCTGAGACTGTACTTCTCGGAAAGCAAGACCAGAAGCTCACCTTCGCGTCAGAGGTCTTTACAACCAGTCGGAGGCTGGATAGGATCATGTGGTCAGCGCTGCAATAATCTCCATTTACTCTGTTAAGTGTCCTGGTTTGAAATACCTTAGTTACATCCACAGACAGCAGATGACGCAATCAGCTTTGGCTTTTGACAGAAAAACAGTTTGCGTGGAGAGCACAAAGAGTGGAACACGGGACCTCTATGCCTAACAGATGGCTAGACCAGGAGCGCAAAAAGTTGACCGTCACTCCCAGAGTTTATGTCTTTGTGCGATGATAGCTGAGGGGTTCCGAGATTGACACTAGAGGTGCTGTGGTCAGTGGCGCCCTAATTCATTCCTAAGCATCTGCCTTGGCTTTGCATTGGCCTCATGGAAAAAAAACAACAAATATGTTTGAGACTTACAGTATCTGACGAAATGCAGCAAACACACCATTGGTGAAATCTATAACTGTAACAGCTAGCAAACAGAACACTTTCTTTTAGGAACATTAAACAGAAAAATTGCACAGTTCCCTAATACGGACATAGCTATAATACACCTTTTCTTTTTTTACCCTGACAGGCACCAACAATAGTGCAGAGCGATAGTCCTCTAAGTGTTTGAGTTTGTGATCATAAGGCCTGTTTAACCAAGTCCCAAGACCTCAACTGGTACTGTTGCCTCCAAGACTAATTACATAACCTTTCTTTTTAAATTTCTTCATTGACAATTCTCCTGACATTTGGCACTTCCGGTTACTAAAAATATTCCATAAAACAAGAATCTGCCTCTGTGATTCCTGGGTATTCATGGTAGTGTTCTCTTACATATAAAAGGAGGATTTCCATAATCTTGTCAAAAAAAAAAAAAAACAACAGAAGGAGGAAAACCGAGGATTTTATTTTCCCTTTGCCCACATGGCAAACCTGAATTTTAAACAGTGTGACTCATCCGAACCATTCATTGTGGTAATTAACTATTTGACAGATGAAGCTGTTGAGGACACATAAATATGCAGCCCGATCATGCTGAAAAAGGGGGACTGGAACATAACTGCGTCTATGTGTTGACAATGTATTGTTCTCAAGAGTTCAAAAGGACATCGCTGTGCAGGTGTGCGTGGGCGAACGCATGGTGTCAAGCTGTACAAATCTCACTCTGTTATTAGAAAATCTTGACCATGGTGTTCCATAACATTCCAGGGCCAAGTGTAAGCACTGTTATAATCAAACAGCTGTTTCAGTTATCTGTGATGCTCCCTCAGTTAAAAAAAACCAAATCAATCTAGTCCTTTATCTGTTTTTTCCCCTCAATATGTTTACATCACAAAATTCAATTTTACATAACCAATGGAGAACCCTGATGTAAAAAATGTCCTTCTGCTCCTATATTTAAATGTGCAGCTTGCTTGGAGCACAGATTCCTGACGTTCCCACTGTGCAGGCGCAAAGGTCCTAAGACCATGAACTCATTAAGGAAATAACAAGGTGGGGATGGTGAGGCCCCGTAATTAAGAGCAGGGCCCCCCTGAGTGGAGTGGCATTTAAATAGAGGATGTAGAGAGCAGAGTAGGATGAAAAAAAAAAAAGGGAGGGATGGTGGCGAGAGAGACAGCGGTAGAAGAGAGTTCAATGTAAGGCAAAGATAGAAATCTAAGTGACAGAAAAGGAGGAGAGGGAATGTACAGAAGGAAGAAAGGGACGACATATGAGGTGACTAATGAAACAGGATACTGCTGGGTTCAAAAGGTTGTTTTCCTGCATTTAAAGGAATGACTTTATGGTGTTGTTAACATGGCATGTTATCCATAAATGTGCACTTACTACCTGCAGAGATGCACAAACAGTTTATCTTTCCCAGTCTCTGAAAAGTTCTTCAGTGTATCACCAGTGTGACGTTGACATTTAAGAGTAATGACCTTCACTGTGCACTTGCATGAATCTAATTTTTAGCTAGCTACAAAGCAGTGGATGAATCAATGTGAAACAGCTGCCAATGACTTATTACAAGCACAACATCGTTTGTGTTCTTGAACTAGAGAGATGTGCTCCATCTGTTTACAAGGACAAATTATCAACACAGAAATAAATCATTTTAATACTAAAATCTGTAGATATTGAGGAAAACAAGAACTTAGACTTTTTTTTTTGGAGAATCTTTAGGGTATGTTGGGATACTCGACCATGGCCCTGACTAGAGAAGTGAAACAGTAAGAGGAAGCCGAACAGTGAAGACCAGTGTTCCCTCTGGAGGCGGCTCACTAAGTGCACTTGTCAGACTGACAATGGGCTCTCCAGAGGGAGGGAAGACATGGGCGAGGAACTTTAAGACCCCAGAGGTTTGAGAGAGGAGGAGGAGGAGGATGGCATCCTGAGAGGGCTCTCGAGAGAAGAACGGAGACTAATGTTGTCATCCTAATAGAACAGCTTAGAGAACGGACTCACATTTAAAGAATAGAAATCAGAGACAGACACTTCTTCTCAACTCATTCACATAGAGTGGATGAGATTATGGCCAAAGTATCACTTCAAGGTATTTCTTGTTATAGCAGATGGGATGGTCAAGAGGATGTGAAGATGATTAATAAGATACGACACACGACTTATGATATATAACAATGATGTGCATGTGTTTATAATAGGGGATTGGATTGGATCTGTTTGATTTGTTATTCATAAAGCGGATGTATATGGGAGTGTATGGCTAACACAAAACACTACACAACATGGTACATATAAACCTATGCACAGTATCTTAAAAATGTTGGTGTTGTATTGTTGTCACTGCTGTTTTCAGGGATTTCCATCTACTTACATGAGTAGGGCCATTTACAATGGATTGGTAAAATGGTTTTCTGTCTTTCAGCTATTCTGTTGGTGGGAAAAATCAATTGAGGGGATTTATTTCCTATTTTGTACTGAAATGATTTAGGCCTATTGTCACTTAGATAGTATACGTTGGGGTCACTTGTTGATCAGAGTTGTGTGATTAGAGGTCTGGGGGGGTTTCTGAATATTTGGGCTGTGGCAGTCTTCAGGTTGGGGATACAGCATCTTTTGTTTTCTTTATTTTTTTTTCCATCAAATGCATATAACTGCAGGTCACTATCTGTAAATCTTAGTTACTAACCACATATTTTCCTGGGAGGCCCTGAGCTCTCATGTCTCGTAGGTTCCCCAGGATCTTTTTTGGGGACTGCCTGCTGCTGTGAACCCCCTCCTGTTTGTCCCTATCCCTTTTCCTGCATCTAATCATCTCCCCCTAAGGAAGGTTTTTCTTGCCACTGTAACTTTGCTAAATGTTGCTAAGTGCTATGCTCATGATGGATTAACGTTGGGTCTTTGTAATGAAGCAACGAGTAAGGTTTTCTACCTGTTTTTGGAAAGTGTCTCGAGATAACATTTGTTTTGAATTGAATTGTTTTTCTGTGTCTGATGATACAGTGCTACTACAAGACAGTAAAAGGCGAATCAGAAGGAGTAAAGAGATGGATGCTATTCAACCTGGAAACTGGTTTTCACAGCTGATGAGGGCTTAAAAAGAGGAAATGTCTAAGCAGTCTCCTCATTATTTCTCCAGCATGACCATTTGAAAAGATTGGATTTATCTGTACTCACATCTGATGCAGGTCCTTTATCAGCGCCCGGACAGGAGAAAGTGACAAACTCATGGCACCGTTTGTGGACCACAAAACAACACACTGTGGAGGAAGAGAGAGAGAGAAAAAAAAAGTTATTGAACCACATTTGCAAAGGTCAAATCTTTCCACTCACGACCCACTGAGAAACTGATAATGTTCCAAAGAAACTCAGACAGTCTCTCCTTGAAACACAATCTGAGCCTATGCACTGTCTTACATCACGGGTTAGTTCGAACTTTGTCGACTTATTTCTCAAATTTGAAGTAACAAGATGAATTTTTGTCCGTCTGAATAAGAGTTATTTTTCTCTCTCTGCGCCGTTGGAAGCAGCTTTCATTTAACCTCTGAAAAGCTCTCGTGTTGATAAATGTACAGAGGGATGCTGCTTGTGTCTTAACACCCACACTCCTCTTATTGTTGATCCTGACTCATTGTCAGCCGCTTTGCATAAAAGCATCTTCCAAATATCTAGATTAGAATGTACAGAAAAAATGTCACCTCGTATTTATGTTGCAGTGCAGACAGAGTGACTTCTTATTAACCGAGCAATATTGTTTGGAAAGTTTGCCCTCAAGTAATCTGCCTTGACTACAGATTCCTGCTTGACTTTTTTTCTCCCATGGCACAGATTTATTGGAAATAACAAAAACACACATGGAAGAGAAAAGAGAAGCTCTACACAGAGAATCTAAATGAGATGAAAAGCAGAACATGATTGCACTTTTCATTTAGGTAACGATCAGCGGTGCAGAAACACGCAAGCGCTTCGATGCACAGCGAGTCTTCTCCACCCTGATCAGTGTCAGCTACACTGACAAGCACGACGAACAGGAGGGCTAAAAATATCTCACATACACACACACACACACACACACAAGCTCAGTCCACATGATTGTATATTTACACTGTGTGTATGTCTGAGTGACAAATACAGAGTGTGGTGGTATCAGCAGCAACAACAACAGGTGAGAGAGCGACCACTGAAACCCTGAAAACATGTTTGAATCATCTTGCTCTTAAAGTGGATTATGGAATCTCTTAAAAATAAGCTTTTTTTAATGAATGAATAAATTAAATGACTGACAGACAAAATAAATCACCCATTATTTTGACAATCACCTAATGATAATGTAATTCTTTAAGCGTCACAGCTTCTTGTTTCATCTTCTCATTTGTGAAGATTTGATGCTTTTCTGTCTTTTTCTGTGATGGTAGACGAAAACAGCTTCAGATTTTTAAGCTAATGCAAAGACGGTCGCTGTCGAGACGTTATTTTAGACGTAAACAAAATGCCAAACAGGCATTTAACTAATTGCAAGACGCAAATAAGTAGATCGATCAATAATAGCAGAAAAATAAAGAAGCTGCAGCATAAGAATAAAAAGTGATGTATGTGAACATAACCTCTGGCTGGAAATTAAAAATAACTTAATGACTAGAACCTGAATGATAAATCGGCCATATTAGCTTATCCGGTGACTATCGTTATCGGCTAATGTTATCGCAGATAAGCGCCGATATTACTAGATTTATTCACCAGTCAAACAGCATTACATTTGAGCAAACTATAAAGTTCTCTTTCTGGTTGTCACCAGCAGAGTGTGCTATACTGATTACAACAATCAAACAAGCATTATCACTCTCCAGTTGAGTGACCATCTTGTCTTCAATCTTTTCCACAAGTGTTTGATAACGACATTTGAGGGATCAATGCAACACATGTGTAGATCTACAGTATATCTGTCTGCCGCTACTGATCCAACATAGATCTAAGAAAGATATCTGCTAATATATCAGTATCTGATTTCTTTTCTCCTCCCAATATCTGTATCGGCGCCAAACTCCCGGTCGGGCTCTAATACAGACAAGCCAATAGTTCACTTTATCCACGCTGAATTTAAAAATGGCAACATTTAAAACACTGATATGGAGTTTTTGCGAGACATTTTACTTGTGATATATTCTATACAATATAATATTCTGCTTTAATCAATGGTGCTGACTCTTAACGATAAAGAGCCGCACGTCTTTGATATTTCAGACGCACTTTCTCACAACATCAGTTATCGTGAGTTTTGTTGTTGACTTCCATTCCAAAGGACAGCACCCCTAATTGTACTTTTAACCTGATGCTCTTCTTCAGCATGTAACAGGAGATCTTCACAAAGTACACACGTTAGACCACTTGCACAAACATGTACCAGTCAATCCCCAACAGGTTCAATCTTTACCAGATCGTATTTGCATCATGAAAACTTTCTATTCCAAATACGTGGAGAACACTCTAGACCAGTGGTTCCCAAAGTGGGGGTCGCGGCCCACTGGGGGGTCGCGAGATTCCTTTCAAAAACATATAAAAATGGTTTAAAATTGGATATTTCACCCATTCATTTGAAAATACAGTAGGTAAAAAAAGTAGTTTCTTACAATAAATTACAAAAAATAATATGATGGTGTTTGGGCTATTGTTTGCTGTTTTAATGCCAGTGTTTTGACCTAGTGCGTCAAATGTGGGGTCCCAAGTATCTATCACCGTCATAATGGGGGTCGCAAGCTGACAAGTTTGGGAACCCCTGCTGTAGACTGCCTCTTTAAAAGTTTTAGCTGCAAAATAATATACTGACTGCTCAAAACGTCAGTATATCAAACTTGACTCATTACTGTAAAAGGCCAAATCAACAAGTAGAAGTTTAGGACTCACAGTTTTAAATTACTGATTTTTTTCTCAGCACTGTTAGTATCATGATCAGATCATAAGTCTCCACTGTCTCATTTACATATGTAGTGAACAGCTATTCTCTCACACTCCATCTCTTTCTTTTCTATTGTCGAACTTGCAGCGATCACAGGGGTTATAATTAATACAAAGACACATGCACACGCACAAATCATGTGCACCTCAATGGTACTTCACTCCCACGCAATATCCTCTCTTTGGTCACACCACCCACGCACTGCAATGATATCACACACACACGCACACGCACACACACGTATAAACACGCACAGACACACACAAACCACCCACACGTTCCAGTGATATTGCAGATTGAGCACACAGCGTGAGGGTGCAGGGATGAAGGTAGAGATAGAAACGGTAAGAGCTGTGTGCACATATTGCTTCAAGGCAGCTGCTCTTTTGGAGAATTGGAACTGCCAAATCCCTAACCAACGCGCGCACGCACGCACGCACGCACGCACGCACACACGCACACACACATATATTGATTACAGAAATAGAGCTGTGCGCTATCCAGGACTTGGGGCAACCTTTGGGCCTAAACAAAATAAAACACCTGAGCAAAATATAGCGCGGCAGAATAAAACCGGAATTCAAAAAGAGAGGTGGATTATTGAATGTCACAAAGTCAAGACCAGCTTACACACGGTCGTAAAGAACCGAGGGCAGAGGTGTAAAGATTGAAATTGATTGTAACAACTGTTCACAGGGATCGTCTCCCGCTGTGAGGTTCATATGTGAACAGCCAGGTCAGGAGAACATCCTTCTGAAATGATCTAGATTTTTTTTTTTTTAAGAATTGCATACGTGAAAACAGCTCTACAGAAAGTATGAGTGCTATCAGTTTAATAAAGCAAAGGTAACTATTAATGTTATTAATAGATCTAGTTATACACATTTAAATATAAGGAAGTATTCACTTAGCAGCACATTCCTGTATTTGTGTTTCTCACTTTGAAGCATTCCTCTACATGTTGCTCTGTTAACTTGGCCCGGCCTCTGCTCCACCTAAAGTTACATTTGTAAGGATCATTTCAATGCAGATATAGCTGCTAAAGCTGAGCAGCAGGACCACACCTTAAACACTCCTCTTCCTGTTGTACGTGTATGAATGCATCCATGCCTGTTGTTCTTGTTTTCTGGGCCCCACCGTTTCCCCTCGGCTGTCGTGGAACACCGATAAAAAGCACCTATAGGGTTCAGTGAGCCATCCAGCAACTCTCCAAAATGAGAGAAGCGTTTTTTCTGTGAAGGGTCAAAAATCAAACGGTGCATTAAGAAAGCACGCTCACTGCCTGAATCTCTCACAAACCTCCTCCTCCTCTGCTTCCCTCTGCCCTGTCGGTGCCCTCTGTGCACTTTTCTCTCAGTCTGACTCAGGTGTAGCTGGCACCCTGCCTGTGTGCCTTTATTATTCATTGTACAGCATGGAAAGCAAACACACACACACACACTGCAGTTTGATATACTAATACAGGCACGGTTCCAATTTATTTACCTCAAAAATGTTATGCACCTGTTTTTCTTTTGTCCTCTCTTTTACAGTTACATCACAGCAGCTGTGACTCTGGATCAGGTTACTGCTGCTGTACACGGTCATGTAGTGAACCTGTAGAGTCTACCTGTGACACTGGCTGGGTGTTAAATTACACTACACACAGCAGTTAGCACCTCAGGAATCCTTCCCCAGCCAACAGAGAGAGACACACTCTTAATACTGCCACACAAATAACCTTTTAAAGACAAGAGTCCGTCAGCAAGCGCCGGTCCTCATTTTGTTTCTGCAGATAAAACCAGCTATGTTTTGTCACTTCAATATTTTCCACCCAGTTCCTCTGTATTTTTGTGACTCGAATAACTGCCATGCAAGTGTGAACATGTTCTTATGGTGACCCTAAAGCAATGATTTTAAAGTATTTTTCCCCAAGAAAGAGCAGGTCACAGCATGCACAGGGCAGTGTGCATGTTTTTCTCCCTATGCATGGTGTATCCAGTGAAACAGCAGGAAAAAGGCCGCATTTATCCTTAGATAAAGAAGCTGAAACAATTTGTCAAATATTCAGATGACAGGAAATCTATATTTTTTTAGATAATTAATTAAAAGTAGATTTTTTGCAGTCAAAATCAGAAAAAAAAAGTCAAGCGGTCCTCATTTTTCTTCCTGCAGATAAAACCAGCTATGTTTTGTCACTTCAATATTTTCCTCCCAGTTCCTCTGTAGTTCTGTGACTCGAATAACTGCCATGCAAGTGTGAACATGCTCTTACGGTGGCCCGAAAAGCAATGATTTTAACAAGTCTTTTTCCCCAAGAAAGAGCAGGTCACAGCATGCACAGGGCAGCGTGCATGTTTTGCTCCCTATGTATGTCGTATCCAGTGAAACAGCAGGAAAAAGGCCGCATTTATCCTTACAGAAGAAGCTGAAACGATCTGCCAATTATTCATATGACAGGAAATCTATATTTTTTTTAGATAATTAATTAAAAGTCAGTTTTTGCAGTCACAGTCAGAAAAAAAAAAGTCCCAAATTCTAGGAGGCGGCTCGTGGCTCTGCTCTCACTCTGCAGTTGTGAGCAGCCGTGCAAACCGAAACATCAAACATGTCAGAAAATCCTGTGGCCGCTCAGATCCGCTTATCAGGCTGTGATTGGCCGTTGTGCCAAGTGTGAGAATACTGCATGACTGACGGCAGCGATTGGGTTACTCATCCCAATTTCAATATTAGCGGTACAACTTGAAAATCGTGTCTAAATCGGGCTGAAATAACAATGTATGACCGGCTTAAACTACGCTACTGTACTCCACACTTTTCTAAGACAAGCCTCATTACACCATGCATATCTTATGTCAGTCTACTCGAATTATCCAATGTACCACACTACTCTATGCTATGCTACTTCAGCCTATGCTAATCTACTCAACATTACCCTGTCATATGCTATGCTACACTTCTCTTTCCATCTCTTCTCCCTTTTTTCAGAGAACCAGTATATCCTGTTCTTGAATTGTTGGCATATTATTATTATATTATATTATACATATCCGTTTTCTCTAATGAGTTGCGGGTGGATGTGAGTGTGTATATCAATGTGTGTGTACTGAATGTGTGTGTGTGTGTGAGAGAGACGCAGAGGCATGCTGTGATGTCCCTGATTTAGATACTGTCATTTTCCGAGGTCAGGTTTGGTACTCAGTGTGATGGAGCTCTCTAGTTAGTCATATTTATTAATCTACAGCTGTAGTAGTACATCATCTACAGTGTACGACTGACACACACACACACACACACACACACACACACACACACACAGACACACAGTGTTCCCTGGTAGAACACCCACTTTTATCGACAGGATAACCTGTTTCCTTGCTAAGCGAGACATAAGATGACAGTTTGATTTCCCACATAGACTGATGTATTGACTGGCTGGCTGGGTTCACTGAGTTGACTACAGAAACCTCTCCATCAGATCTTCACCCTGACCACCGCCTGGCAGAGGAGCTGGCACAGTGTCTAAACAGCGAGGAGCCAGGTCTGAGGCAGGCCAGACTGCTGCTCCCGTTTCTGTTTCTTGCTCTTCCTACGGTCTCGAGGAACAGGAAACATCCTGTCGAGTGAGGTGAAAGACTCAAAGAAGAAGCTGATGCAACAGGGGGGAAGGAGAGCCAGATGATAGAGAAGAAAAAGCAAGAGGAAGAAAGTCAATAATCCGAACAAAACATGCCATTCACCTTGGGCACCTCCCCTTTCGATGTGTGCATGTGTGTGTGTGTGTGTGTTTGTGTGTTTAAGGCCTTATATAAGGGGGCCGAACAGCCTACGCCGATGTATAAATACGCACGATGCTGCTGGTGAAGCAGGCAGCAGGGTCAGAGTGAGTCAGCACACCCATATCACTCCTCCTCTTTCTCTTTCTCTTCCATCACTCAATCCTCTCTTCTTCTTCTTCTTCTTCTTCTCCTCCTTCTCCTCCTTCTCTATTCTCCTCCTCCAGCTCTGTATCTATCATTTTTCCTGTTGATTTTTCCTGTTGATGCAGCTCGTCCCTCTTCAGGGAGGGAAAAAACACAGATGATTTCACTTGGCAGGGAAAGTGTGACCTCTCGCTGGTGTCGATCGTAGGACATGTAACAGGCAGTGTAAACAAAACAATCTATTACAATTTCGCAAAAACAGGTTTGAATCAGATGTCGAAAGATCTGTCACGTTGACCGACCGGCGTTTCTTAACTCTAATTATACTCGTTATGGTTTATTAATAACGTGGATGTTTCTAATTCATATTCGTGCCTGAAAACGGAGGCCACCACAGCGGGGAGAGACACTTGGCCATTTCATTTCACTCCACTCGCGTCACACTCTCTCAAAGTGTTTGTGAGCTCACACACTGACAGCTCATGAGCAGTATGTTCACTACGAGTGTGTGGCTGTCAAATGTTCCTGCTAAACCGATTTTGTTACAGAATTAGAGCGGCAAACATTTTACATATTCCATTTGGATCCATGATTTGATTTGAATGATTGATTTATATTCCCTCTTTCTTTTTTTTTTATTGTTTCATAAAATAAAGTTCTGCTATCATTTGCTAGACGTATGAGTGGAGAAAAAGACAGTCACACATGGCAGTACCCAAACCCCAATCCAGGTGGCGGTAATGCAGTAACTATTAACAAACTGCTATTGAAGAGCCCATATTATGCCCTTTTTGGGGTTCGTATATTTAATCTATGTACCTACTTTTGTACGTTCACAATAGCTAAAGTCCGAAAAAAGTGTCTGTTTTCATGTACTGCTCCTCCTTGCTCCCTCTACGCTCTGAGTCCGTCAGCTACGCTCTGTTGAGCCCACACTGTTAGACCCCACGTGGGCCAAGTCTGCTCTGATTGGTCTGCCGATCCGCTCTGTCGTTATTGGTCAGTTGCTCAGCACGGTTCTCGGAAATGTCCCGCCTCTTTTACCATATTGGGAATGCAGCCACTGGCTCCGTCCGAGGGGAGCATAAACATTAGCACCTTAGCACTACTGTGCTACCGCAGGCTACGGCATATCGTGGGCGTGCTACAGAAGTTAACGGGCTTGCCACAACGAGCCAATGGGCTTAGATCAGTGATCTCACACTGACAATGACGTCGGACTGACAAATTTTTATCGAGGGGGGCTAGAACCGAGCGTTACATGCGGCTAATGCTACAGCTAACAGGAGGACGTAGGAGAAGCCGCGTTTCCGCGGACTTTGAATTTTTGCACATAGATGTGCCTAAACATGCACAGGACACCTGGAAAACAAACTAAAGGGCATATAAACCCAGAAAAAGCATAATATGGGACCTTTAAACAAAGAAGAAAAAGAAGACACAACAAAACTGACAAAGACAGAGAGATAATAAAGCACGATAGCACAGCTGAGCTACAAGACCCGCCAGCTACTTTGAATAAGCTGTGTGGAGAAAGTTCAGGTTCACAGAGTTGTGTGTCATTAGAAACTAGGGGTGCGCTGAATAAATACATCACGATGGTTTTTATGGCAGGGTCACAATCACGATTTTATCACAACTCTTCTTTTTCCATTCTGATCTCCTGTGTTCACATGAGCCTGTCAATCGTCCTTTAATGAGGAGTGATTGGGAATGAATAACGGCTGCACCCGCTGTTCACTAACAGCAGATGGATGGACCTCCTGTGACACTTCAAGCCATGTGACCGCACACTTCATTAATCATAAATATGATACATGAAGGCACATTCCTATTTTAGAATGTAGCATGTATTTTATAGTTTCAGATCAGGAGATGTTACTGAATTCTTCTGATGTATCATTATATTTATATGTTTTTATTTGTTTCATGTTTGATACACTACAGACAGACTGTTCCTACTATCACACATAGATCTAAATAAAACTAGAAAATTAAACTAGAAATATGCATCGTGGACTTTTTGTTGTTTCTTCCTGTTGAACCAAACTAGTACTGAACCGTGACACCAAAACCGAGATAAAACCCAACCAGTATAGTCTCCTACCCAACAAGGCTAATAGCTTACTGATATCTGACTTCCTATGTATGACATCTCGTGTTGTTGTTGAAGACAGCCTGCTGATTTTGATCTGCTTGCTTGCCTTCTCTCTCTCTCTCTCTCTCTCTCTCTCTGTATCTGTATCTTTCAGCCAAGCCATCTATTCCACTTACAATAAATCGACAAATCTTTATTTGTACAGTGTAGCTCCAATTCATAAAAAATGTTATCTCAAGACACTTTACAGAAAGAGCAGGTCTACACCGTGCTCTTTGTTATATTGAGTTTATCTTGCCAGACTTTCTGGGCCCATCGGGACACGGCAGATCAAGAGGGAGTCTGATTCTGCTCGAGGTTTCTTCCGCTAAGTACCTCTAAGGTCCCTCTTTGAGACCTGTACTCTTCGAGGGTCGGGACCCGCTCCCTAAGGAAAGTAGATCTTTTGTTGTATTTTTTTTGCGCTGCATAAAAAAAAAAAAAAGGATTGAATGATTCTGTCACACTCGTGAAAAGAGGATACAGTACCTTGTAATGGTGTTGGACCTGAGATCATCAGCTACAGTATGTTACCCCCTGTCAATAGAATACTATGCAACATTCAATTAGAGAAAACAGGAGACACTACAGTCTGGCTGCCTTCGCGCTCAGTTCGATTTCAGATTCAGCTCCGTGCCAGCACTGTGAAAGAAATCTGGCACAAAATGATTTTACATGGTCCAGCTCACACCTCCACCCTTATCCTCTTTCCCATTCACTCCATCTCTCTCTCTCTCTCTCTCTCATTCACTGCCTTTCATTCACTCCGTCTCTTTTCTAGATAACTGTCCGTCACAGCCCGTCCGCCTGTCAAGAGTTTTTCCTTTCATACCACTCCTTCTGTCTGCTTCATTGATCTGCCTCTTCTCTGTCACTTTTAATTACCTTTACTTTCTCTCTTAATCGCTCTCCGTTGCCGTCGCACTCCCCGTTTGTCACTCTGCTTCATTTCACAGCGCTCATAATTTTTTGTCACAATTGCCTTGTTCACACTCGTACAGCTGCCAGACTAAATACTGCCTTTAATGAGACGCTGGAAGTGAAGTGCCTCTGCTAATGGCAACCTGGAAGAGCTTCTGGTAAAACAGTCCACACTTTGGAAATTACAAGAAATTGGTCCTCTGAGTTCACAAAACACTTAGAGAGTGTTGTCAGAAAGAAAGACGAGGTGGTGTAAGAAAGTGGTAAACATGACGCTGTCCCAACTTTTTGGAAACATATTGCTGTTCTCAGTTTCAACATTTGACACGTTGTCTTGGTGCTATTTCCAATCGAATATGGGGTTGTGACAAATCATCACTTCCTGTTTTTATCTACATTTTACAAGACAACCAAACTTTTAAGTGAATGGGATTGGAAGACCAACTTGCACACCGAGATGTCGAAGTGTTTCTGCTATTTAATTTATGTGTGTGTTGGGCATGATAACCACATCAGTCAGAAACCAGCGTTGACTGTTTGTGCTTCTTGTAAGACAGGGTCGAATATCCTGTTCTTACATGTGATGAATACCATGATGAGTGGTATAGGGTTCTCCGGTTATGAATCTAAGAGCAGAGTGATAAACAGAATCTAGGGTTTTAAGAAAGCAGAGGCATGTCTGTGGAATAAATCGCCATGATCGAGGACTGATATCAAACTTCGTTAGAAACGGTGTCAAACTACGCCTTAATGCCAAAACATATAGTTGATAGTGTAAGTCAAACTGTTAGTATGATTTGGGGCATTTTCACACTTAGAGTCTGTTTGCTCTGGTCTGAATCATGGACCACTTTGTTAAAATGTTGCTTAATTTCTTCAGTGTAGTCTATGTTCACAGAGGGACATTTACAATGTGTGATGCACGAGGAAAATACTCTCTAATTTATGCTGATGTTAAACACTTTTAAAAAGCTCAAGACAAATTTACATTATGCAAAACGTTTTTTTTACCAGCACTGAGACACATTTACAATCAGCAGAAACTTTTACCAATCCTGGCTGAGACAAATTCACAGACAACAGAATTTTGCCGAAAACGGGAATGTACCAAATGTGACCCGGAAGTGATAGAGTGAGGGGTCAATTAGTTTGTTTTGATGGAAAGACTGTGTGTTAACTGTCTCAGGACAAAACATCATTTGTTCCCCATAAACTCTGTAAAGCAAATTTCGCACAGTCTTGAAAATTGCTATTGGCTTTGGTTATCAGTTTTTTTATACTGTTTGGTACAGGATATTGCTAATTAAAATCTGTCAGTGCTTTGTAAATTAATTGAATAAAAAAACTGAGATTAAATATTGAGTACTGCTTGTAAAGACAATTTATAATTTGAAGAGAAAGAAATATGGAGTTTGGAAAAACAGGATTGATTAAAAAAAAAAAAATAAAGACATCTGCGGTGGTAATCTTTGCACCAACAACGTCTGTCTCTTCTTTTTCTCCGTCTGTTTTTTTTTGTGTGTGCTCCTGTGTGTGTGTTCCTGTGTGTGTGCTTGTGAGTGTTTGTGTGGAGGGCACTTAATTTCCTCTCATAACAGAAGTACATCTACCTCCACAGTGTGACCTGAACATGTCCAGCGAAACGCACACATGCACACACAAATACACAACCCTGTAATCTCCAGTACAGTAAAATCAACTTTCCTCCTCTCCTCTCTGCCCTCCTCCCGCACTCCCTCCCCCCTTCACTGCCACTTTCTCTCTCTCTCTCTCTCTCTCTCTCTCTCTCTCTCTCTCTTAACTCCCCCGCAAACACTACCTGCTGTTTTGGTCCAGACAGCAAGAAAAATAACTGAGGGTAGGAAAGAAGAAGTTAGAGGAATAGAAGTGCTCGAGTGTATAACTTATGTATATGTGACTGTTGGCTGCATTTAATTTGCTGAAGAGCACTCATCAACCCTCAACCTTCAGTTTTATCCAATCGACTGATTCACTCATTAATTCAGAGAGAGAGAGAGAGAGAGAGAGAGCTTTGATATGAAGAGGTTGAGGGCGAGAGAGAGTGTGAGAGTGGGAAAGAGAGAACAGGGGCCGAGATTGAAGAGCTGCAGATATGAACAACGAAGTCAAACAGACTAACAAAATAATGAAAAACAAATGTTTTGGTTTAGCATTATTCGGCAATGAGAAACAAATGTTACACAATACAACGAGTCTCGGGGGATTATGTCATCTCGTATCTCTCGGGCTTCACCTCAGGATTTTGTCAGTGACGTCGACTTTGGCTGTTAAATACAAAACTTCTACATTTCTTTCCCGTTTTTTTCCAGTTAGGCGTCACATTAAACTACTTCTAAAAATCTGTCGTTTAACCTTTAAGAACAGTGCCTGCTGTTTTTTGACAATGCTGACCAATTGTTTTCTTTCACGACATATAAATGTGAAAGCTAGCTTCTGAGCGTTAGTTAGCTGCTGCTAACTACAAACATAATCAAAGGGAAACCAGTTTTTTTTATATATATATATATAACTGCTTTATTACAGGTTTTGAAAACCAAAGCTAGTTATTTTTAAGAGGTGGAGAAGATGCCTTGGTAAACATCTTATACTCAAGGAATCAATCCTGAAACAAGCTAGCATGTTTGAATACAAACAAGCTAACAGCAGCTCAGCTCACAGTCCCTTCTGATGTCATGGAAACACAGATGTGAAACTGCTTTAGCTCCATGTCTTTAATCACTGATCAAGATATTTTCTTTCTTTTTTGAAGAGGAGACACCTGTGTTTAAGTCTGTGCCAAATAAAAACCTTGTAAACAATGAAAACTGGAAGGAATCCTTATCTTAAAAAAAGTAAGCTAGCACTTCAAAACAAGCTAGCTGCAACTGAGCCTGACACACATTGTGATTTCCTGTTTTAAGATCATCAGGGAAGCACTTTTAACCACTGGGTCTGTTTGATTTGGAGCTAAGGGGACCTCTGGTTTATTAACCTCTGTAGTAACCCAATGATTAAAAAAAACAACTGGACCTACTGACAAGCTAGAAGCTACCTAGCTGTTTGTTGTGTTGTTATACAGGATACATCTGACTAATTCCAGAGTGCCTGTGTAAAGTTATAGTGATGTATTAATTATGACTGGTCAAATGTTGAGAAATAATAACGTGTGTGAAATAAATATGAGCTTTTTTTAACATTTTTGCAGCCAAGACTTTGATGACTGCAAAAAATCTTGCACATCGATTTCATAAGACAGGTGCGTAGGAGAGCAATGTGTCCGTCAAAAACTTAAAGGTAAACTCCCGCACACTGTCTAACTTAAAAAAACACAACACATTTATTGGCTCCCGCAATCATGATGAAACTGTTTTTTGGCAGTTGTTGATTTTCCACACTTTGACTTTTTACAAAAAGCTTCAAAACAGCCTCCTCAGTGTAAAGTTATCAGTTTGACAGCTACAACAGGCCATAATATCAGCACTACTATAAGCTATCAGACTGACGTTTTATAAGGGTAAACACAGTGTTAAAACATTTGCAACTTGTTGGCCAACTATGTAGGAGGAAGTGCGTTTGGTGTGTGCTGATTCCACTTATGAGATTGGGTTAGCAGAGGACCACACAGACCACAAGAGTTTGTTTGTGTATGAGTAAGTCTTTAAGGTCATGGCAAGACAAGAACAAATCACTCAATGCTTTGCAACAAACAAGTGCTGCCTGCCTGGCTGCTTCTTTACTTGTGCTGATGATCAGACACAAAAACAGTATATCGATACTGAACACAACCATACTCGAGCAATACACCATTTTTTTCTTGTTTCTTTTCTTGTTTCATCTTTTTCTCCTTCAAGATCAGATGTAAGTATTAAAAAAGTGTTCTTTATATACCTGATGGCACCTTTGGATAATAAGTGCTTTATATTAACAATACTTGACTACCAAAAGCGAAGCACTTGAAGAGTAAAACCATCAGACGTAAATGTAAATGTACATGCTTGTAGACAAATACGAACAGAAACCGATCTCAACCTAGAGCAACCCATCAAACTAAAGTAAAAGCCACCATAAAGAAGTGTTTCTTAGATTATTTTGTGTAGAGGACGATAGTTAGGAAACTGGGATGAGCGAGTGGGGAATGACATGGCGCAGAGTGCAGACAGTCAGAGTCATACCTTGGCCGTCTGCTTCAAAGCCTACAGCCTCCGTTCATGGACCGCTAGGCTATCTGGGCCTGAAGAAATGGGTTTTGAAATATCTTTTTGAACAGTCCCCTTTGGTTTTACGTTTGATATACAGCATTGCCAAGTGGTTTTTGTTGGATGTCTTCAGTAGACGCTCAGGTGAAAGGGCCTTGTAGCTTTGAAACTTTGGCAGGAACTAAGCTATGAAGTGCTTTACAACTGATTAAAAGAACTTTCAAATCGATTCTGAACTTCACAGGCAGCCAATGCAGCACGGCTAAAATAAGAGTGGTACGTACAGCCCCGTCCAAGTAAAAAAAAAAAGGCTTCTGCATTTTGAAACAGCTGAAGGCCTGCCAGGGCCATTTGGCAAGTGAAAAGGGCATTGCAGAAGTCGAGACAGAAAAACATGAAAGTGTGAATGACACCTTCTAGATAAAAACACAAGAAAACAGTTTCTTATGTAAAGAAAACAGATCATTTTGTGTTTTGGTGGTCAAATGATTTTTTTTAAAAGGCACAGGTTGATGATGTAAAAGGCTTTCGATATTGCCAAAGAAAACGAACAATGGTTACAGAAGTTCAGGAGGAGTGTGAAAAGCATTGATGTCAAAATGGATAGTTCACTTTAGTGCTTGTGCACTTAAACCGTCAAACCCAACCATATCACATTCATTTATTGACAAAAGGAACATGACAGGAGGCAGTAAATGGAAACTAATAAAGGATGAGCAGGAGAGGGAGACAGAAAGCCTGCTGGAGTTAAAGTGAAAAAGAGACAAATAAAGTCAGGGGACAGATGACGGTGGAGAGACTAAGAAAAGGATGCGACGAGAGCGAAATGGAATCAGAAAGTCAAACAAAGAAAGAGACGTACAGATGGAGGGAGAGACAGAAAAAGGCGTACAGATGGAGGGAGGGACAGAAAAAGAGGTCTGGGATCACTGCACTCCTGTCAGCTCGTGTCCCTGTTGCTAGGTTACCATCCATAGATGAATGGGTTAAAGTATCTCAGGAGCAACAGTGACATAGTTAGCTAGTCCCCCATCAGACAACACACACGAGATAAATGGAGCAACTCTCAGTATGATTTACATTTTGCAGTCGGGTGAAGAAGATGGTTGTAAAAGGCTGACACATAACCAGTGAAACAAACAAACACAGCAGCAATACAGCGCCGATATAGTCCTATTCACCTGAAACAAACCGACTTCAAAATGAATGCTTCTTTACAACAGGAATGCACTTTTGTAAACACGTCAACGACAGCAAAGTAACACGACGTAAAGCAACACTAACCCAACACATTCTCGCTCCCCAACTAATTACTCACACCAGCTCAGTCAGTGGCCATCGACTACCCAGGTACAAATTTATAGCATGAGTTTTGCACACGGAAGGCTCCAGCCAAGCCATAAGTTATAACTTTATAAACGAAGCAGTTAAGTTAGATATAATGAATAAGAGACATCTGGTGAGTTTTCAAACAACCACCTGACGTTTCATTAATTTTGGTGGGCCACAAACGTTAGCATGTGGCTAACTGATTCAGTTTGGATTCCAAAACTATACATTTTGCAATTAGAAAATGGTTTGGTAGTTGACTTATAAAATGCGCTTATATACTATTAATACGTAATGGGAATCCATAACAGGGATGGGAATTGCAGCATATTTTGTATCCTGAGTAATCAATGTTTGGTCCGACCTTTTCACTTAAAAGACGTCAACTTCCCAAAAGAAGTCAACTTTAGCATTTCATTTTAATACAGGAATGGAACTCCATTCTCCAGGGCCGAAATCACCAAACAGCC
Organism: Labrus mixtus; assembly: GCF_963584025.1. NCBI lineage: Eukaryota > Metazoa > Chordata > Actinopteri > Labriformes > Labridae > Labrus > Labrus mixtus. The sequence goes on along the minus strand of NC_083631.1, from coordinate 19,001,047 downwards.
ATGGTTCCCAACCAATTATCCTAAGAGCCCCCCCCCCAACAAGGATCCCCACAATAAAAAAAGAGAGGTATTGCTGTCAAGAAACAATATGTTTGTTATCACAGACTAAATTAACCTTTTTCCTAAAAATATCCCAACAGAAATTGCAGACACACACTTGTTCTTAACAAAAGACCTTTCTATAACAAATCCAGTGAATCCAACTTTGACAACCTCAGGGCAGACAAAGCCTTGCACCCCAATGAGATCTATGCACCCCTACCCCCACCCCCAGGGATGGGAACTAGGTTAGAGGCCAGAATCCAGAAATGAGCTGATGCTAGCGTCATATTAGGATGAGCTGGGTCACTTGCCATGCTGCAGTATTTGATGGCTTGAGAGAGAGAACAGGCTGTGCAAACAATACATTTATATGACTTTATCTGTATCTATTTTAGTAAAACATAGATTTAACATCAGTTTTTAGCCTGTGAAATTTTGTCCACCTATAAACTGAATGACCCTTTGTCCTGGAAATTATATCATAGTACATTTTACAAAGCCACCACGGCAGCAGCTCTCCCCCAGCAGTTAGTAATCCAGGTGGGCCATCCCACCTACACAAAATGATTCACGTTTTACTGTAGATATTTAGCTCATCGAGTCATCGAGTCAAATTGCCGCTGGTGCTTGTGATCAGGTTCAATTCGTAGATCACCCACCTTTCCAGCAATAAAAACAAAGTGAAGCAAAGATGTAGGAAAAGGGAGTAATTAACTAAAGGACAAGAGGAGGGCCAATGGTGTTACTGTGGGGAGAGTGGTGTGGGTGGAACCTTTGTTTGAATCTACTGCAGTTTCAGTAAAAGAGCCAGACTCGGATCAAATGTACTTTCTTTTTGACTTTCGTTTTGTGTTTGTTCTGTTAAAATTACTGGCATTAAAAGTACCACAGGTTAAAAGGTGACGATGCCGCATCCACCAGACAAAACAAGTGGTACCACTCGATGGGATTCTCTTAAAAGGTTTCGCTTAAAGGCGCTAAAGAAAAAAAACACAAACATATTTGAGAAACTGGACAATTAGTAAAAGCTATATTCAGTACGTGTTCATACTTCCAATCTATTATCCAAGAAATGTAAGCAGCCATTCATCATATTCACACTACAACTATTTCCTCCCACATCTCGTTCAGGATGGGAAACGAAATGTACTGATTATGTTCCAAGATGTAAATCGTCAGAAAGTAAGATGTCTGACAATTTATTTTTAATTTTACTACTCCACTGAGCAACTATGAACTGCAGAATATCCAATGGGGCATCTGGCCATATTTCAAGTTAAAACAAGCCTAGCTAATGTTCGACAACAGCTAAAGTTAGCGTTCAACCACTTTACATCTTCCACTATTGTATTGCGCAACACTTCCCCATGATCCCTTTGTCATTTCCAAGTTAGCTCACACGTGGCTGGATGATGCTGTTTTCTGACTCTCGATCAAATTTGTTGAAATCTGGTTACTTGAATTTTGCTGCTCATTGTGTTTTTAGTTGCTAATCAATCTAATAGCAGTGATAGCAATTTCACAGGCACTCAATATCCGTGGGACTTGCAACCTGGAATACAGCAATCTACATGCAGACAGCACATGAACGTACCGCCCTGCGCGTCAGTTCGGAAGAAAATCCCTGCTTCCTTCTATTGGTTATGTGATGTAGATCAAGTTGGTATGAAAACACTGCAATTCATATAGACATACAGTTAGCATGTTCAGCTTACTATACAACTAAACAACAGTGCAGCTTCAACAAAATTACTGCAGGTCACAATTTAACTTCACTTCAATCAAAATACGAGACCTGTGTTACCCGGGTTACCTAGAAACAGCCAGATCCTGCTGATAGGGTCTTTATTGATGCTGTGTAACCAGCCAGAGTGAGCTGTGGTTGTTTCCACAAAAATAGCAGCCACAGGCAATGAACTATTTCCTCTGTGTGATGAAGGCAGCTATTGACAGTTACGTATCAGCTATGATTCTCACTGGAAGTTCCTGGAACTGACACCGATTCACAGTGAGTTTGCACCTATAAATGTGTTAGAAGTGTGTAGAAGAAAAGTCAACAGCCCACAAGAGATTGGTTTAATGAGCTGACATATACTTACCAACATTTTTCAAATCATAACAGTTATAAGATCTATTTCACAAAAAGGTAAACTGTGCAGTATTGGCCAATCTTTTGTAATCCTGGGTAGGGTATAGTTCAGCTCAGCTCTCTAAGTCCATGTTATGTTTACAGTCAAGGGTAACAACAACAATGGTGCGATCAGTTTCTGAGCCACCAGGACTGAAGTGTGTTGTGTTTTCACTTCTTGTGAAAACCCAATGTGCCCACAAACAAGGAGGCACTGAAACTTCTAAAAAAAAAAAAGGTCACTTGTCAATAGAAGGGATAAAAAATTGCACCGTTTTTTCTCTCTCCGAAAAAGGAACATGCAGACAAACAACATGTCTTCAATGAAGAAGTGGACACACCAATGGGCTGGGTGGCTTTGTCCATTATTGGTACAGTCGATAGATTTGATCATGGGAATTCCATCTATCAGAAAAGTCATGGTCACACGAAAGTAATGGACACACCAATGGGTAATGCTAATAAGATATTATTGACGAACAGCCAATCATATGGCAGGGATATGGGTGGGCGGGCGGGCTTACTGACGTTTGGAGTGGAATGGAAACACACAGCACCGGGTCAGTAAGTCTTACTCCACAGCAGCAATCTATTTAACTTATCAGCGTTTTCCTTTCCTTATGATTGTGTTCATAGTTTGTCATGGGATATTTGTCTGGGACATATCGCCCAGGTCCTAGCTACGTTCAGCCTCAAAAAGATCATTACCTCTCAAGTTTGGAGTTGATCAAATTTGCTGAACTATTTAAAGTTATGAGTACATTTGTCGACTTTGTCTGTATGAAAAGGAAGCAATGTCAAATGTCAGCATCTTTGTGCTTTGGTTTCCTATTTTGTTTTGACTGTGTGTGTGTTTAGGTAGTGATGTCAAACAAGTCTGACCCACATTGGTTGTCTGGCCTGTCCCAATATCACGTCTCCAAGGTGTCACTATTGACGCAAATGTCAGCGGCAAGGACAACCAAGCCCTAAAGGAGATATAGTGTATCAATTTGTAACTGAAAGTCAATACAAGCGCACACACACACACACACACACACACACACACACACACACACACACACACACACACACACACACACACACACACACACACACACACACACACACACACACACACACACACACACACACACACACACACACACACACACACACACACACACACACACACACACACAAACAAACACAATCTTAGTGATTCTGTCTTCAGATGTGGGAAAGTAGATCAGAGTAAAAGGAGCTAGTCCCAACTGACAAGTAAAATTAGACTAGGTCACACAAATACACACACACACACACCTGTGGAAGCGTCAGATAGCCAACACTGACCTTCAGAAACAGAAACTGAGAATTACTCTTCTAAGCTTTTCTGAGTAAGTAGAAAACATTGATTTAGAAAAAAAATCATTAAATCAATCTTTCAATTTGTATTTACGTTGTGCCAAAGTTACGACACTCTACATAACGAGCAGCCAAGCATTCTCCTTGTTTGATGTTATTTCAGGCTACAGAGACCAAACGAAAGATACGAGCAGGCTTGCACATAATAGCAACCCAAAAACATGTTCACACACTGACAGACACACACGCACACACCAGCTCTTTAACACCCTCCGCATTTGAAAACTGAGAAGAGGAAGCAGTTAAGGGAGGAAACACAGTACAATGACTGTCAGAAAAAAACATGATCATGAGACGAAGCCGTGATAGTCTCAGTTTACACGCGTGCCCACCTGCTCAAGTCTGTGGCCACAATTTTAAATACTCCACTACACTGTTACATGTCTTCACCGTTTTTAAGAACATGACTGGCTCTTTGATTTGGTTGTAGCATTTTTATTGGAACCTTATTTGACTATAACTCCTCGGTCTGGATTGTGGTTTGTCATGCATCACTCAGCTCTTGTCTAATTTGGAGCTTCAGATGGGTGCAGCGCTCGAGCAAAATGAATTTAATAAAAACCTACACACACACACACACACACACACACACACACGAGTGTCTCCTCCGCTAATAATAATCAGAAGGAGTCTTCCCACCTCGGATGCATGATTCATACCATGTTGTTGTGTGCCATGAGCACGAGCTGTTTAGGATGCAAGTTTGTTATGTCTGAAAAACACACCAGAAATGTAGGAAAAATCAATACACTATAATGCGGCGGCATCATCAATAGACCGACTGAGGCTGTATCTATCGGAGTTGTTGAGGACTACAGTGGTGGAGCGTGAAAAAGGGTGAATAAAAGTATTATATAACATGAGAATGCTCACAAAAAAAACCCAAAGTCCTTATCTACAAATGATGAAATTCAAAACAGCCTCAGCTGTAGCTTGTGTTAAGTACCTCTTACAAATACAAATATTAAACACCATTATTCAATTTGTAACGCTTTACCTGCTAATGCTGGCGTCAGCATGCTGACCTTAGCATTTAAGTTGGAACAGCCTCATACACATACACACAAAAAAAAAACTGGGGGCCATGTACAGAGACTGTAATCCTTCAAGTGGGAGGCCCTGGTTCAAATACGACCTGTGGCTCCTTTCCAGCATATCAACCCCTACTCTGTCGCTTCCTGATTTCTGACTCTATACACTGTCCTATCTCGAAATGAAAATAAAATAAAAACCTTTAAAATAATATCAGAAACAGGCCTCTTGAACCACCATAGGGAAGGTCCCCATAGTTTCCCTTCTTTATACCTCGATCAATGCTTTCTGTAATCTCAATAAACACATGTTGCTTTTTTATCTTTTCTCATGTTCAATGTTCTCCCTTCACACCTACACACTCATCCCTCCCTCCTCTTCCATCCCCCCTCTGCACTCCCCCAACCATCCAGCCAGCCATCCATCCATCCCATTTGGTGCTACTCTCAGTGGAACACTTGGGCTATTTATAAAAGCATCAAAGCCCACAGCTTCCAACACAGCCACTAGAGAGAAAGAGGGGGAGATGGAGAGATGGAGATGGAGCGAAAGAGGTGGAGGGAAAGGGGGGGGGGGCTGGAGAAAAGGAGAGACGAGGAACTAAGATGATAGGAGTGAAGGAGAAATGTCGAAAAAAGAAAGAGAATGAAGGGTAAGACTATAGAATAACTGGATGAGAAAAGGATCAAACTGTTCTCATTCCCAGCTTGTCAAATATTGAAGGTATATTCAGTCTCTGTTTTCTTTTCTTTTCTGCCAGAAAGCTGTTCTTATGTACATGATTACTGCCACAGTTGGCATAAACACACATTAAAAAAAACCTTCACAGATAAGTTCCAGGAAAGATTCCAGTTTGTGTTAAACCAATAAGTCATAAGTCATGGCTTATTGTTTGACGTATCTCTGAACTCTGCACCTTCCATGGCTCCCTTCCTTGACCTTTCTCCTTTTCTGCTTGGTAAAAACGCTGGTTGGACTCGGGGCCTAAGTCAGTAGTGGGGTCAAAGATTGTACAAGTGTTTCTACATGATTCCTGAAAATTGAAGACTACAGCCCCTTTTACATTGCAAGTTCAAGACCGGACTTTCAGTTGGGCAAACCCAGAAAGCTCACACACTGTAGCTTATTACAACTCGTGCGTGGGTGTGCGAGTAATGAAACGTTACTCGGGTAAAAACGTCAAGAAGAAGTACCTGAGTACACATACCCATCTCTACATGGACCTTCTTTCTCTGTCTGCAGGTGCTGTCTAATTTTGCTACATGTAGGTTTTCTATTGTAATCAGTTGAATGCTTTAAAAAGTGATCATCAACTGCAGCCCGCTGGCCGCCACCCCCCCAAGTATAAATGATCTCAGGTGATTAAACAATAAACATATTGATAAAATGATATGGCTGAAATACTGAAATACTCGCATCAGGTAATGGGAGAAATTATATTTCCCCTCTGACACCAACTTCTTCCCATCAGGCTTGTCAGCTGTCAGGCTTATGTGCAAGCATATTTTGTCCGGCCCCCAGAGTGTCTGTCAAGACTAAAAGCTGGCCCTTGTACAAATGTAGTTGACGACCCTTGGTCTGAAAGATGTTAAGGCAGCATGTGTGTCTGTACATGCTGCGGAAAAGCAGGAAAGAAGGGTCAGTATATGATGACCAGAGATCAGAAGGACCTCGAAAGAACAGAAGGTGGCCAAGAAGATAAGGTGAAGAAGTGAAGGAAAATAAAAGAAGAATCAAGGAAAGTAAAAAAAAAAAAAAAAAGGATAGAACTTTGGGTCAAAAGAAACCTGGGAATCTAAGAGTACAAAGGATTGGAAGAAAAAAAGACTGGAGTCAGAAATGTTTCATCTATTTCCCTTTCCTTCAGGATCCCTATGATGCACCTCAACATGTGTTTGTGTATGCATGTGCTGCGCGTGTGTGTGTGTATGTGTGTGCGTGTGTGTGTGTGTGTGTGTGGGAGGCAGGGTTTAGATCCGTAGATCTCCCACCCACACGCACAGGTTAGAGTTGCAGAAGCACCTGAGCTGCGTTCACCAGCACCAACAGACACAGATGTTTGCAAACGTTCACTAACTGGTTTGAACCTGAATCGGCTCATGAAAAAGGCAGAAAACATGTTATCTGAATCCAGAGGAGCTGCGGGCGCTGTGCCCAACAGCAGCGTGATGGGTTTCTTTTTTTTTTTTTTTTTTTCAGATGAAAGCAAGAGGCGCCCGATTAAACCTCGACACAAAAGATGCCATCAGTCAAAGGCAAGCGTGAATGTAGCTCGTTATAAATGCACACAGTACATTTCTACTTATAAAGAATGCTAATAGGTGTAGAAAACAACACCTTTATGGCTTGTTTTAGGTGCCATTTACACTCCATTCCTACACTGTTATATCTCTCTCTCCTTTCCCTCTCACCTCTTCTCTACCTCCATTATCTCCTCTGCGTAGCAAAAAAAAAAAAATCTCACCCACCAACTCTCGGCTCGAGTGCCATTCCCAGATACATTTCTCATTCATTTTCAACCATCAGCCTCGTTTTTTTATACTCTTTTTTTTTTTTTTTTTTTTTTTTAAACAGAATCTATGTTCTTGTTCACAGCCTGCAGGAACAAACCACTTGAGTTTTGTGCAGTTTTGGAGCACTCTCAAAATGCAAAAAAAATAAATAAAAAAAATTGCATGATGTTTTGATGGCTTCATCGGCAATAGCCTAATTCACACTGGAATATATACTTTGAGAAGAAGAAATGAAGGATGCTGGACAGAATGGTGGCTGAATATTGTAAGGAGAATTTACACATGTGGGTGCATCTTAAATTTTTTGCCATGGAAATCATCCTTTTCGTCTCTCTCCTCCTTCGTCAATTCATTTTTTTTCTGCCTGAGATTCTCTCGCTAATTGTAAGTTCTCGTTGGCCGTGAATTTTACATGACATCATGTTACATTTAACACCCAGGAGACAACAGCACTTTTCTGCTACTGCCCTGGACGGACACACGTCTCACACCCTTCTGTTTTCACTGCACTTGCTGTGAGCTTGTTGGGACTTTCAAGGAAATCGCATGTAATCTTCCTCTTCTTCCTACGCCCTTCCCACTCACTTTCTCCCCCTTTTGTCTCTTCCCTCGATGAATTCCACCCCCTCATTTTCTCTCTCTCTCTCTCTCTCTCTCCTTTCTGCTCTCTTCCTCCCTCTCGCATCTTCTTTTGCATTCTTTCACATATTTAATTTTCTCCTCTCAGTCGTCTTGTCCCTACTTCCATCCTCATTCCCCCATTCGTCATGTTTCTCAAACTCCCTGCCACTCAGCCTGCTCTCCATCTCTCTCAAGTCCTCTAAAAGGGTAATTTGTCCATTAAGTCCGTGAGGAGACAGTTGAGGACACTCGACAGCCTGTTACATGCTGAAACCCAACTCATTATTACTACACTCATTTAGGAACGTGGGCACACACATCCGACCACATGGAAGCATTAGAGCTCACACAGTTAGGCACAATTGCCATTAAGGAACAAAGTGCTCGCTAGCTCATTTAATTGGTGATGAGCACATGCACACATGGAAGTATGAAATATATCAAAACTCATATGCACATTATTTTTAACACCATGTAACATAAAACAAGCTGGGTCTGTGAAATCGCACATTCTTACTGCAGTATTACAGTTTACTGTTTACAGCTACAACAACAGGCTGCTCTGACCAGTTCAACAGTATACAGAGTTACACAATATACAACACCCAGAAACACTCAACTTACAAACATACGGGTCAAAAAGTTTAAATGGATGGTCTTATAAGTTATTGCAAGTTGAGTTTAAAGGAGCAATATCTCTGAGACATAGTGTTTAAAATGGGTACTGCAGTCCAAATTCAAAACATAGAAGAGCGCTGCATGCAGGTTGCCACGTCGTGGAAACTCAACTTCAGAATTTAGCCACCTCTGCATCGGTCTGTAAAGCTTTCTGTATTCTAACGTCTCTATTGTTTAAAAGCAGCATCTCCAATATTGATCCTAGTCTTACCACGTTTCTGCTCGTGGAGCTTGTTAGAATAAAAATGTATTGTAAGTGCACAAAATGCTTCATGACAGGCTTGTTCTCTCAGAATGGATATTTATTAGTATCTGATCTGTTTTCTTTTCAAAGTCAACATAAAATAAACTGTTTCATCATACATCTAGAGTGTAGTAGAGTCAGTCATTCTAAAAAAAATGAAACTTCCTCTTTATTTCAACCATGAAAAGGCAGAATAAAGATGAAGAGGAACAAGTGTAACAATGCTATAAATAAGCAGGCATTTTAAGGAAGGCTATCTCTCGTTGATGTTGAGTTTTTTTGAATGACTATAATGACTTTTGACCCTTAGATCTAACACAGCTACTTATTTACCACTTCTCTAACACTGTCACTCTGGCTTTTTACCCGTTATTTGTTTATATGTTCTACAATTCTACAAGTCAATTAGCAGACGCTTAGAGAAAGACTAACACAAGCAAGGATACAGAAAGTCTAGAAAGTGCAAACAAACAGCCTTGAGTCCGATCGGACACACAGGTGCTGACAGGCAATGCACTACATTGATGGCTGTTCTTGAGCGTTCCACTCAGTATAGAAATCATCATAAAATCGTCACTATCATCAAAACAATTGTCTCTGTCATCATTATCAATAATATCAAAACCATCGTCATAATCATCATCATCAATAATATCAAAACCATCATCATCATCATCATCATCAATAATATCAAAACCATCATCATCATTAAGGTCGTAGGTGTTCATGAAAGAGCTGGGTCTTTAGCTTTCTCTTAAAGGTGCAGAGGGACTCTGCAGATCGAAAGGAGTTTGGAAGTTCCTTCCACCACTGGGGGGGCGACAGAGGGCCCTGTTGTGAACGTTGGATTAGACGCCTTTCATAGCAGATTGAGTGGGTGGGAGGGAGTGCAGACCTGGATTATGGAGTTTAGGTAAGGAGGAGCCGTTTTTGTCGCTGTTTTGTCAGCGAGCAGCAGAGTTTTAAATGAGATGCGAGCAGAAACTGGGAGCCAGTGTAGGGAGATGAACAGCGGAGTGGCATGTGCTCTTTTAGGAAGGTTGAAGAGCGGCCGTGCGGCTGCATTTTGGATTATCTGCAGGGGTTTGATGGCACATATGAGTGTGATGTGGTTGTTTTTTACACAAATGTGATTTATCAAAAGTATTCACCGGAGACGCATGTGAAACTACTGTACATGGGTACAGGTGTAAAAGGGTTTCAGAATAGTTTCTCTGAGCATCCAAAAGTTGCCCCAGGAGTGTTTATATTAATGCCCACGCTGCGTAAACAGCATGTGAGACAGTCATTGCACTCATTTGTTCACTCAAGTTCCAAAATACTGATTCTCTCATGACAGACAGATCAGCGTAGCACACACATTATATAACCTCACGATACGCTACGTATTAGATACAGAGGCCCAGGTCATATCGATGGTTTGACCTTTAAGTCAAAGACATGGAAACAGGCAGACTAGTATGTCTGAACTATTAATACAGAAGTCTAAAAAAAACTTTTTCCTGTAATAAAAAGTTATTGTAAATGTTTCCAATGATACACTATAGTACTTATTACAGCTTAGCTTACACAAAAAAACCTGCATCCCTCAATTTAGCTCTGTGACATCAGTGACTGGTGAGTCAGTGTGTGTGTGTGTGTGTGTGTGTGTGTGTGTGTGTGTGTGTGTGTATGTGTGTGTATGTGTGTGTGTGGGTGGGTGTGTGTGTGGGTGGGTGTGTGTGTGACCTTGCAGAGGAATTCCCTTTCTCCCTGAGCTTTAGGCAAGTGATACTCTGCTCCAGACGTACCATCATGTCAGAGTGCAACTCAGGACACACACACACACACACACACACACACACACACACACACACACACACACACACACACACACACACACACACACACACACACACACACACACACACACACACACACACACACACACACACACCTGATAAAGGAACGTAAGTGGCAAACTGTTGCTAAGTGCCCAGTCACTCTCGCGCACACACAGTCAAACACAAATAGGTTATTTTTGGCACCAGCTGGAGCGAGATCTGAAATTTTGGATGTGAAATCATTTCTCCTTCACACTCCCCCATCAGTCCAGCAGTGCTCTGTCCAGAGCCCTGCTGGTGGAGTGAAAAGGTTCACAACACCTACAAGCGCACAGCTTCCTCTACAGACACACACACCGAGGGTCCCCGCAGAGCAGCGGATGCCTCCCCTAAAGACACTATAGACCCCGTTACAAGTACTAATTACACCTAAACCACCGCTGTGCCGAACAGCATCTCTCCCATCCTGCAGCATATAGACAGCTGCATCTGAATATTTCACTGTTGCTAGGAGACGTGAAAAATCCTTCATATCCAGTTAGATGTTAATACAAGTGGATAAGACGGACTCGAAGCAAACTGATAAAAAAAAAAAACAACACACACACACACCAAAGCCCAAAGCACCTCAGCATTTTCATCCTTTATGATGTTTCTGTAATAGCTTCAGTCATTTCACGGCTCAAGAGCTGATGCTGAATCTGTCTCTGTGCAGCACATGAACAAACACACTAAGGCAAAGCAGATCAAGTTTTCTTAGCCGTTAGAGGCATGTCGATGGTCACCATAACTACAGGGCTGATGCCTTATTCTGTGAAATGAAACAAAGGACTCTACACTTTGTTATGGACCAATTAATATCAGCATGATGTTGATGAGCTGATTCAAAACTCTAACCACTCCTTTTATCTAACTTATACGTGGTTAAAGGAAAAGGTCGTTCAATTTTAAGCTTTGTGACAGAATGCATCCCTAAATAGAAGTCATGCACACAACACAGTTGGGCAAGATGACAACTGACCCTTATTCAAGTGTCTTTTTTCTCAGAGGCATGCTCAGGATAGGAAGTTCAAATGCGGTTGTCAGCCCTCCCAGGAAGTTAAAATGTCGCAATTTATCTAATTCATGCCAATTCAGCCAATCCTCGCATCTCTTAATGACTCTGACATTTCGGCTACTGGCTGAAATGTCGTAAATTTGAAGAATCAAGCCTGTACCTGCATCACAACTTTTTATTAGCAATGGAATTCTATTAAGTTGCTTAAGTTGCAGGCTTCTTGTATTGGACACTTCTTAAAGATCCAATATGTTAAGTGAGAAAAATCTGTCTTTTTTTTTTTTTTTTTCTGACACATTTTTTTTTACATAAATACAGTTTTGAGTTTATAGCGGAAAAGTCTTTCAGGCTGAGTCACTTCCTTCAACATCCCGGTTCACCTTCCTTCCATCAATAGCTTAAACTACACCTACAGCATGCTTCACCAAGAAATAAGCACCACAGTCCTGCCTCCACTTCCAGACTTGTCTCTGTTGCATTATGTGTTTTTCCCACAGAGACTTTTCCCACTCGTTTTAGATGGCTCTATTCATATGAAAAGCTAAATCCACAGCTGCAGTGACCCAAAAACTTTTGACGATCCATTTATGTACACACTCTCTCTTCACACATACATAGCAAATCAGTGGTCCATTCTTTCTTTCCGTCAGTATTTTTGCGACTCTTACTGAGGGTAAGAGGTTCATGTTCTTGGAATGAATTGCCTTGGGGAAGAAAAAAAAAATGCACATCAGGGAGTTTGAATGACATGTTAGGCAACATTCCAGCCCCTTTCAAACACTGCACTCCTGCAAATTTCCCATCATTTTGGGGGGTTTGAGTAAAAACAGGGTCTTCTATGCGGTGCGATTTATAATCCAGATTTTAAAGTAGATACTTTTAAAATGAAAAAAAAAGCTCAAAATCTTAAGAGAAAGAAAAGTAGATGAAAGATTTCCAAGAGAAATAAATAGGAAGACAGGAGCTCTTTAAGTTAAGAAGTGACAGAAATTCGACCCAACCTAAAAGGTGTGTGTCTGTGTGTGTGTGTGTGTGTGTGTGTGTGTGTGTGTGTGTGTTTGTAGTTTAATCCACCTACCTTGACACTGGAATCCCTGCTTGCCAAAACCCCTGTGAAGAGAACATACACAGAAAACAGGTTAAACATTGTACAGGCACAGACGTGTACACACACACACACACACACACACACACACACACACACACACACACACACACACACACACACACACACACACACACACACACACACACACACACACACACACACACACACACACACACACACACACACACACACACACACACACACACACACACACACACACACACACACACACAGAGAGAACTTAAAGGTATTCTGAAACCTTCTCTGTCTTGCTTTTAGACATTTGCATGGAGGCACATGTCAAAACTATCTGTAGTTTCTGTGCGGCGCGAAAGCTTTCCGTTCCAAAGATCAGAAAATTAAAAATGCACCCACCAACTTAACAGTACAGTAGTACACGGGCAAGCAACAGACGTTCTATTAATCTATGAACACAGCAGTGAATATGCCGAGGTCAACATAGGCCCACACACAAACACACTCGACCATGCTGTTGTGTTAGGCAGGGCTGCAGCCGCCCCGAGGCGAAATGGTCAACCACACCTAGTCAATGGTACGGAGAATGCCGGGATGCCTGCAGGTTCGTAAAAAAACACACAAACACAAACACACAAGAACACTCATGCACACACACACAAGTGAACTTAACTTGAGCCTTGCTCTTTTGCATGTTCAGGCAAAATAATCTGTAGGGATGTGAAATCACGCAGTGCTCTGATTGCTTTTATTCATTATGGATAGATAGATAGATAGATAGAGAGATAGAGAGATGGATGGATGGATGGATGGATGGTCGGTCTAAACAGGTCAAGCACTTACACAGGGTGCACAGTGTTCTTCTATTTAGAGGTATTTACAACCAGTGAGACCATCCCATTATATTCCCTCACGCACACACACATACACACACAGTCTTCTAGGTCAAACCATTTAGCCATTCACAAATTAAAAAGCCCATCATAGGCCTTAAATAATGTCCGATTTGGGAATAGCACACAGTGCAGATAATAATAAACGGGACAAATTAGGCCAACCTAGAGCCGGAAACTCATTTAATAACCCGAGCGCAGTCACTGTCTAGTAAACCCTGGTGGGCTGCATGGTGGCATGTCTGCAGAGGAGATGATGATGAAGAGAGGAGGAGGAATAGAAGAGTAGCAGCAGGAGGAGGAAAGCAGTGTCAGTGTTTGTGTGTGAAGCACATTTTTGTTGCCGCTCAAGTTATTCCTCCTGGCAGCGTTTCACTCCTTTCCTACTGGGTCTCTTTTTTTGGACGTGTTTCATCTCAACCTCTCTCTTCCATTCCTCTGCCTACCAATAGGCAATAGCACTAAACAAAAGGTCTGCAGATATTGCTTTTCTTCTTTTTTTTTTATTGGAGCGGCCCACATATCTTTCCGTCTTCCCTCCTTTGCTGATATAGCATCAACAAGTGCAGGAATAAAGATGAAATCGATGTTTATTCTGAGGAATCTGTGCAACTGGTTCAACACTCCCACTTTGTTTATTCCTGCCATAATTTAATGATGTAACACTATATAACACTACAGCCATTTTGTCAAATAAATAGGCGTTATCTCACCTGTTTTCTCATTTAAATTGTCATTAACTCACGAAATAAACTGAGTTTAACTTGTCATGTGTTACTACCTGAAAGACCCACTGATTTCTTCATTGGATGTGTCATTTCTTTAAGCAGTATACAACATGTTTATAATTTTCCTTATTCTAAAAAGCACAAATTCAAGTGTTTAATCAAGTAAAACCAATATCTAACCCCCTCCATCTCCTCACCAGATGAAGTCGGTACAGTGGCTGCAGAAGGTGGGCTGCTTGAAGAAGCGCGCGATGAACTTATGGTCCTTCACCTCGTGCACGTTCTTCTGGCGGAGGGCTCCCTGGCGCGCGAAGCCCCGCATGGGCTCGCGGGGACCATCCTCCCCGTCGCTGTTGGCCGCCGCCGAGTCTGCCATTCTCCGACTACCTGTGCGGGGTGTCTTTTACCTCTACTTCACCCGAACCAACGAGAGGAGTTGTTGGCGTCTCAAAATGCGTCGTCTGCGGCTGAAAAAGTCGTTAACTGTGACGTTCCGAGTGGAGCAGGTTCAAATGGAAGTGTGTGAATGTCAGCTTTCGGTGGGTTTTGTCTGAAGTTATCTTTGTCCGTCGCGCTGCTCTCCCTCCGCTTCCTCCTTTTCTTGTCAGCGCTCAGAGAGTCTGACTACTAGAGAGAGAGAGAGAGAGAGAGAGAGAGAGAGAGAGAGAGAGGAGGTATGTGTCATGTGGAGAGTCTGAGCTGTAAAAGCTTAATTATCTCTCTACAGGGTGTATCTAAAATTGCAGTTTAATTAGGCTAGTTCTTTAAATGTGACTTAAAATATATTTTTTAACTTATTTTTAGAATAGGAAGCATTTAGCAAAAGCATTTAAAGGGGAGCCATTTCATGAAAAGGGGAAAAGGGAATAGCCTATTTCGGTTGAAATGGTGAAAAACTTGATTTTGTGTAAAAGTGACTTTAAAAGGGCCCTAAAAACCCACCTTTTTAACAAAGCCTTCTGCTTGTGCTTTTAGTTGCTTAGTTGATTAAATTTGTTTTTATTTCTATTTTATTTTATTAAAAAATCTCCTGTAGGACTTTGACATTTTTTTTTTTACAAATTAAATGTACTATTATTATTATTATTATTATTATTATTATTATTATTATAATTATTATTATTATCCACAAATTTGTGCTATTGGCTATCGTCTGACAACAATATAAGCATCTGACCATTTTTTATTTAGCCTAATTCTTGTGTAGCCAGTATAGACTGTAAACATTAATGGACAAAGCCTGAGGGATGTCACTCGTCAGTAACTGCAGGGAGTCCCATCCATCACTGAAAATGCTCTCAACCAAACTTTCAGTCAACCTAAGATGGCTAAGATGACTAAGAGAGTTGTAGTTGAGGCAGGTTTTATGCCTCATGACCTAACCTGTAAACTGTGCCCACCTGTAAAACAGGTCAGCTACGCACCCCTTTGTGAATAACGGCTTATCCTTCATAAAATCTTCCCCGGTTTTTGCCTAGTTGTGTATGTGACTTCAACATGCTTACTTAGCCTGCCTCAAGTGGACGCTCAAACAACTGCAGGATTTTGCACTTCTGCATCAGCTTCATTTTTCAACACCGGACGTTGGAAGCCGGTGGTTGGCCGTAACCGACTTCCATCTGATATCAGATTCTCGCACTACCGTGAATTACATTCTGCCTGTTTTTGCTCTACACATGGACAGGTTTTTCCTGCGTACACCAAAGCCTGATGATACGTACATGGTCAATTCTACTCAAGCTTCAAATGTAATACAAACGGACACCAGATAACGCTCATACTGAAGTTTAGTCCCAGTCCAGTGACTACAGATTGTACATTTTTTAAGCAGAATCTGTAAATCGAGATTTGAATGAAACCTATCAGAGAAGCTCGATATGGTGCATTTACTCTGAAGTTAGAGGCTTTACATGTATAGAGGTATAGTAAATCTGCAGGAAACACAAGTGTGACATTGTTCATATAGATTATTATGCAACAGTAAATTCCTGACAAATTATTCCATGAGTGCAGACCAAGGCAGTGCGAGACCATGACAAGACCAAGACCATAAACATCCCTGAAAAATCATCAACTTGTGTGCATTTGGGTGTGTCATTCACTTAGACCATAACAGGTTGTCTCTGTCTTTAGACTACATCACCTGATTGCAGCACTGGACGTTGCCTCCTAAGAATAAATGTAAATATGGTTTGTAAAAATGTAGCTCGATAACACAACCTATTTGGCCCTATTTTTGGTGAGGACGGAGGAATGTGTCTGAAATACTGTTGAAATGCTTATATTGCTCACCTTCAAATGTAAAAGCATGATGCATGTGGGGTTTTCAGTATCACACTTATCTGGAGCAGGTTATGCAAGTACAGTATATGGAACAGCTGAATAAATGTCATGCTTGAATTAGCAATATACTGTATAAACAGCCAACAGCAAACAGAGAAAATGACTTTCAATCTTTGAGATGGAAGTGTTTATTTCCAGAAAGAGATATCTCACATTTGGTGAAGGAATAAAACAAACTCTTTAAGTCTGAGTGCTGGCATTGAAAGCAAGCACAGTTGCTGAGTTGTGACTCATCCTTAGAGTTTTGCTCTCAAAGGGATTTTTGGAGGATCATCATCGGAGATTGTTGGATGAATTCCGTTGTTGTTTTTTTTTCGGAGATGCATTTAAGGTATTAAATTATATGACTTCTTGAGTCATTTTGATCAGTGAATATGATGCTTCATAGAAAGAGCCAAACAGCCTATTTAACCACCTGCTTCTCTTAGTATAGTAAAAGCAGGGGGGATGAATATGCCAGGCGTGATGACAGTGATACAGGCACAGGGGTGATTGATTGTTGCTGTGAGTGTGAAGCATGATATCACTGCAGACAGCAAATAAAAACATGCTCGATGGCTCCATATCCATACAAGCAAAATGTAAAATAGAGAAAGATTCACCAGCGGTAAAGGGCATTGACAACCACGTTCCCAATTGCTCCATGCTATGCACACACATACTGTATCATGGCAGTCAGCTGGCTGTGAGTGACCTAGATGGGATTGATTTAGCTGCAGGACAGATAACGGCATGTGGAGTCACCCTGCTCTCATTAATATAAGGTCTACTGTAGATTGAGCCCGACTTTTTAGTATTTTACACTTTTAGTCGTACTTCATGTTCATCCCTTCTTTCAACCTTAAACATTAGAGTTGCACATATCTGCTGTGTTACATAACCGTCTGGCTTGACGGCCGGCAGACTGTAAAATAATAAAAAAACGGCTTAATTTGCAACGGTGACAGGCATCAAGAGACGCTGGCAGTGACGTTAGCACACCCTGCGAGTACCTGAGTGCATGTATAGACTCTGAGACAGTGACCCATTGTTTCACACATAAGCTGCTGATCTCTTTCAATTTCATCAATACGCAGGGTCTGATGCAACTAATCCCCGGGGCTATTGAACTAGGGCAAGTGTCTATGCCGGCAGCACAGCTTCTATGTTCTGTAAGATGTGGTTCACAGCAGATGTGGCGCCGGTGCTGTCTTCACCAAGACAAATTTAAAACTCTTTCAAATCAGTCTTTTCCCATCATTTCTTTAAACAAATGAAGGTAATGATAAATCGTAGGGTATCTGACACATCTGCTCTGACACTAACAGTAATATTGATAAAACAATTTGCTAAATGCTTACAGCTGTTTTGGATGGTAGCTAATACAACATGATGGCGCAATGTCCCATCAGATAATAACTCTCAATGAGCTTTTAAGTTGCTTTTGAATCTTTTTGTGATAACACTGATTTCTGCACTTCCTAATTCATTGTAAAAAAAATAGCCTATTAAAGCGATACATACGTAGAGTGTGGGTGCGTTCGAATTGTAATTTTTGCTTAGGAAGGTTCCTAACTGAGTGAAATGACCCGGGAGCATTAAATGGCGGCCATGATAAGAGCCGTTCGAATTCTCTAAAAGCTAAGGAAAGGTGGGGTCAGTGCTTCCTTTATAACCTCCTTTAGCTTAGGATAGCACCGGACCATCCTTTACCAAAGGAGATGAGATACGCCGCCCCCACAATTCCTTTCGGCCCGCAACATTTAAAGCGAGTCGCGCATCCGACCGTTCACGAACATTAACGATGATCGGAAAGTGACACAGATCATGTAAGGGATAAAAAGATAAAAGAAATGTTTATCCAGATGATGTTTTATTCAACATATTTCATTCACTTAAGGATGCTTTGTGCAGTTGTACATTTGTATGCTTAAAACATTATTTATATCTTGCATTAATGTAACAATTAATTTCATACAATCAAACTTATTTTGATGTTGATTTCTGAGTGGACAGGAAGCTGATGGTTTCACTTTTCTTACTTGTAGCCTGGTAGCCTTTATTGCTTTTATTTCAATCCCAACCTCGTGGTAATTAGGATTATTTCACCGGTAAGAAGGCACAGGGGAAAGTTTTTTAGAAGCGCTTTTATTAGTCCATTTTCAGAACACTGTAGTTTCAACACAGTGGACCCACGTCATTAACCTCCGCCGGCCCGTCACATTCAATGACGTGGAAATGTGGTCGGATTGTCAGAGCAACGAGATCGCCTTTCCCTAAATCCCTTATGATGTTCTCCTGACATCTTTCCTTGACCTCGTGACGTTTTCCCCGGGGTTAAGGTAAAGTGGATAGCGAAAGGAGATAGGAGGGACAATTCGAACGCGCCCCTGGTCTTCAGAGGACAATGGATGCCCTCTGAAAACGGTTAACGCCATGCAGCCGCAAAAACGTTCTAAAAGCTCAAAGCTAAATGCCCAGCGCAACATGCTAGCATGTTCGCGCTGATAATGCTAACCAGCTTAGCAGACTTGTGTTCTGTGTTCACTAATGTAAATTTAGCTGACTAGCATGCTAATATCTGCTAAATAACACAACAGCAAAGGCTTACGAGTGTGATGGACCACCAAACAGACCGATATTTAAATCCATATATGGATATTTGACTAAATCTGTTGTAATTACAAATCACATGTTTATGTCACTCTCTCTCTGACTGTTGACTCAATCTAACCCTAAATGGTAAACGTCAGCGCATGCCTTACACTCATCCGTCTACCAACACAGAAAAAAAGAAGCTTTCAATAACTTCTAATTGTGAAAGTTCTTCCAAGAATAGCCTTCAAACAGTACATTACAGGAGTAATGAATGAGCCAACCATTATGATTGTTTTCTGAGGTTGGTTGAAAAGCAAGTAGAGGTTATGGCAAAGATATGTCAGGAAGATGCAGTAGGCTACTTCAGCTGACTACGATCTGATCAGCCACATCCTCTCTAGCTTTTTCTCAACTGATTTCCATCTCTGTCTCACTAAACCTCCACGTTTTTCTGTCTCAATTCTTCATCTCCCCCCCTCCCCCCTGCTCTTCCCCTCTACGTCTCTGAGCATATTTCCTCTTCAATGCCATGGTCCTTTTTTCTCATCTTTTTCTTCCACAAAGGGAGGGAGTCGTTACATAAACCTGTTGTTTTCGTCATCCTGTGACTACGGTACTGAACTCACTCTGACGCACCAATATTATGATTGCACAAAAGCATATACAGCACCCTCTCAATAACTGAGCTGCGGTAATGAATTTTGATCTCACTTCTGTGATATGATATATATATATTATCATCTATTTTTACATTCATCTTATACGTTAGCTCCCATGTCGGTGGTGGGGATATACACCGTCCAGTACAAGTGTTAAAAACATATATAAAGACATTTAGTCAACTCACCCCTACACACTCTACACTCTTTTTGTCCTATACTAGCCACTCTTCTGATTGACACTGTATGTTCTGCGTGCGCACACACACACACACACACACACACACACACACACACACACACACACACACACACGGGTATGTATGGCCAAAGGTAAATATTCAGCAAACCCACATTCACAGGCCCAATTACCTCACTTATGTAACTTCTGTCTCTAATGATTTAGCCAGTTCCTGTTTTGCTCTCTCGCTCTCTTGTATCTCTTCTTGTCTATTTCTTTCTCCCCCTCACTCCCTCTCTCTCTCTCTCTGAGACGCCCCCCCCCTAACCCTCCCCCAAACGACTTTTTTTCTCTTTCACTTAAGGAGTTGTTAAATTCAGCTCAATCATCATTGATCCAAAACCACCGAGCGCTCATTCTTCTGCTTTAACACTGCATTTGCATATTTACACTTCTCTCCCTCTTCCTCTCTCAATTTGGTCGTGTGCAAAAGTGTTTGTGGTTGTGTGTGTGTGTGTGTGTGTGTGTGTGTGTGTGTGGTTGCATGAATGTTGTTTAGTGTGTGTGTGTGTGTGTGTAGTTGCATGAATGTTGTTTAGTGTGCATAACTGTAGGCATGTTTAAGGCTGTGTGATAGTGTCTGCATTTTTCTTCTGTTTTTCACCCCCAGCACCTCAGGGGTGGATTGCCTGCGTAAACCTGATGTGTGTGTAATCATGTTAAAGGCTGCATTGAAACCCACTCTGAAGTTACCTGGGGCCAGAGGAAGTATATACGTATATGTAATGTATCTTTTTTGCTTTACAAATTTCGATTTGAATTTAAACTGAAATTTAAATATCGCATAATTTGCTCACTGCCTATTTAAGGCAAGGTAAAAAAAATATCTCTCTAGTAATAATATTCTCATATTTTCTTTCCAAATTATGAAAGCCCTAAGCGGACATGCAACCCTTCCATTTGACTTTGCTCTGTTTTCCTGTGATAAAGAGTTGTTTTCTCCAGATCTCGACTTATCACAAGGAATCAGAGATAACATAATGTAAGGATGCATGTCCCTTTGGGGCTTCTGTACCAAACAATACTCTTTTGTCATTACATCAATATTTCACAGTTTTATTTCTAAGACTAATTCACAAGTTCAGACAAGAAAGACAGATATGATTCCTTAAAACATCCCACTTTCTATTTGTAAGAGAAGGGTGATGGTTTCACAAATAATGAGGTCAAAGAAACAGCCACCAACAGACTTACTTCCTCAAAGCAGCACAAGCAGGTCAGCTCTGGATCTCTGCACAAGATTTAAATCTCTAGTCAAGATTTACATTTTTTGTAAAAACAAGTTGGAACATGCACACTCACAAATACTGCTCGCATCCAAGAGGTGCAGTGTGCAGGAGAGGAAAGGCTGGACAGTATGGCACAGGGTTTGTGTTTTATTATCATACAGTCAGCATGCAAAAAGCTATTTTAAAGACATGCATAACATTGTTTGTCTGTGTATGACATTTTAATGTTTTAAAAGATCATTCATAAATAAAAACTGCTAAGAATTTCAAATTTCCTTTTCCAATGAAGCTTCATTCACTTCAGTGATTAAATGTGGATTAAAAACAGAGAACCTCTTAACAAAAAATGACTGATGGGAGTTAAAGTGAAGCACATCGGGCAGGTTGTTTGAGTCATGAGTCATCAGAAGACCTTTGCTTACATAACATTTGTCTCTATGAGGGTAGAATCCAACTGTGGTGAATCTCAGGGTTTTTGTTCTGTTTTTCCCCAAATTGCACTTCCAGTACTGACAATTCAAATATGTCAGTTGTGAGGGTCACTATTCAGCTTTACACAAGATTTACAGTTTTCAGGAAATTCTATTTAAGAGGTCCATAATGTTGGAAGTTCAAAGTCTTTTTAAAGGTACCTAGATCATTTATTGCATTTATATAATCCATAAAGACATTTTACTGTTCGGACCTCAATCTTGAGTTGATTATGGAGACCCCTGTGGACAAATTGGTACTGAGCTTGTCCTGTGCGAGTGTAATTCTGTAATGAAAAAAAATCATCCTGCTGTCATTGAAAGTGTACTGTCAAGATACTACTCATTCTGAATGTTGTCAGTTTTCAATGTAAAGAAGGACACTTTTAGCAGCGTTTTGTTGATCTCCTCGTTTGACATCTAACCTCCGGCAGCCGTGACAGACTTTAAAAAAAAAGTATTAATCAGTGTTGATGTCAGTATTGTCCTTAATTTCAGAAAACCATCAGCGTCACTGTTTTTATAACCTCCTCACAGCAGCTTAAAAAAAAAAAGGACATAGTAGAAATATAAAATCTGACACATATTGGACTGATATTCATGCAGGCATTTATATCCAAATGTTACTCTGTGGTACCAAAAAGAAATTGGAATCTGCATGCAACAAAAAAAAGAAGAAATAAAATACACAATTGATGGGAAAATGTGTCCCAGCACACCTGGAGGACATCTCACTTTTGAGTGTGTGTGTGTGTGTGTGTGTGTGTGTGCAAATTTTCCCTTTTTTCTCCCACACTGGAGCAACCAATTCCCCTCACACTGTGCTTCTTGTTGCTGCTAACTCCCACTGCTGGCCTGGGGAGAGAGTAAACAACATTTCTATTCTGATTCACGTGGACTCTTTCCAGCTGCTTCAGCTCACCTGTCGAAGAGGAGCTTCTCCGGGAGAAGGTAACGTGCACAGAGGTTTAGCCTTACACCCTCACATCACACTGCTCTCAGCGCGGGTACCTGAACAAGCCTGTGTGAGTCACCAGTGACAAGAACGTGACCCCCTCGATGGCTTCCTACTGTTAGATCAATTCTGGTTGAGTTTCATGACTTTCAAATATATATACTACTTTTTTTTTTTTTGCTACACAATTTAGAATTTATATTTAACCTGAAATTTTAAACATTTCTTACTGCTTATTTTCAAGCAAGGTAAAAAAAAAAGATGTAATATTGCCATGCCTGCTTTCCAAATTACGGAAGCCCTAAATGGACACAAAACCCTGTCATTTGACTTTACCCTGTTTTCCTGTGGTAACGATTATTTCCTGTTTGGTTTTTTTAGAACTCGACTTCCTTATGTCGTCATCTCGAGGTTCACAAAGCTGGTTTTCCTGTGACAGAAAGGTGAAATGTACTTGTTATTGTTTGACATAGGGTTAAACAAATTGGATTTTATCCCCATTTAGAGCACTGGTAATTATTAAAAGTAAGTTAAACCAATCTAGTTTATTTATGATAAATAGAACACTAGAGTAAGCTGGTATAGGAGTGTGTGTGTGTGTGTGTGTGGGGGGGGGGGGGGGGGGGGGGGGGCAGCCTTACTCCTGTAGGATATACATGGACACTATCAATTATTGCTCCTTTGAATAAATCCTTGATTTTAATGAGCAAGAAAGAGCAAAGAATACAATGACCTGTTACACTGTTACTGTACTGCTATTTATATATGAAGGACTTGTTCTCTGGAGAGGGAGAGAGAGAGAGAGAGAGAGAGAGAGAGAGAGAGAGTAAGTAAGAAAATAGTGAGAGACTTTCTACCTTGAGCCTGCTGGTGATCTCCATCTCTCATCTAGCAAAACACACCCACACAGCACCTTATGATGACCTCTCTCTCTCTCTCTCTCTCTCTCTCTCTCTCTCTCTCGCTCTCCCTCATCTTGTCTCTCTGCTCTCTCACTCCTCTGATGCACAGTGAGATATGAGTGAAATTCATGAAAAATGAAAAATGGTGCACTCTAGTGGCAGCAAGATGTCATTTAAGGTACATTTGCACTGCCCCATTTGTATCAATCCACTTCCTGCCATTCATCACCTTCTGCGTTTTCCTACTGTACTGTATTAACTCTGTAGTATATACGTTGTATCACACACATTTTTAGGAATTCATTAAATCCTATTTTATCCATTGGCTTCTTGTACTCAAAACACTACTCTAGCAGTTCAAACAACATTCAAAGTGCTGCAGAATATTTAAAGCATCTGTCAAAAAAGCTTGTGTTTAGTTAGATTGTATGCATATTGTGCGTTAATCAGAATCCGCTCTGGTCGCTGCTGCCACTAAATTGGTGCATATGGTGTAAGCTAAGGCCCTCAGCATCTATGCTGTAGTTGACCACTAGAGGGAGACAGGCGTGTATATATATTCATATAACCCTGTGTAACAGTAAAAGCTGACCTCATCCTTCAGGTTTGGGACCCTGGTGTTGCTCTATAAGCAGAATTGGGTTCCAAGGATATTTGACATGCATCGGTTTCAACTCTATCATTTCTTTGATAATCTTCTTCGTACCTTGAGCACTTCAACCTTGTTTTAAATGATAGTTTGTTGCCCCTAAATGCTGTATTCATTACCTAGACAAAGGCTGAGAAATATCCTACTGACTTTACAGACTATAGCAAAGCCCAACAAAGTCTACATATGTAGGACAAACTTCTCTATACCTGCAATATCTGTTTATACACATGGAAAATATCCTTGTATATACCACTAATTGAAAAATGGTGCTAAATATATTTGTTTAACAATAACACAAACTGGGAAACTGCCGACAAATTATGCACAACTAGTGGCAAGAAGATCTCCCCTCCATTTCCAACCAACGACTGAACCAGTACTCATGTAAGTATCCAAATGGTATCCCATTTCAAGCCTGTTATTCTTAGTTGCATTTTCGTTCTCACCTAAGGCGTGCTTGGAGCCATGCCCTGATGTTATTCACGGTTTGTGATAATCAGTTAGGACCATTTCGTCTGCTAATTTCTGGATACGTTACTTTACTTTTTCCTAAGCTTACTTTGATTTTGCTATTTGCCAGTTTTCATCGACGGTGTCACACTGTGGAAATCACACAAGTGGTGTTGGAGAACCAAAAATAATCACAACAGTCCAGGGACAGTGCAGAGCATACGTCCAAATAAATATCATTCAATACAAAGGCGAGGGTGGTCCCAGGGGGTCCTGGCTGACAGCAAAGGAGTTTACGTGGAACACACCACAGTTTTAAATACTTCCTGGTTAAACCACATTGCTAATCACAAGGGTAGAATCCAACCGGCTCTCTGAGCTATAACAACTATCAGAAGCAAAAGTTCCCATTTAGGCATTAAAATGTCAAATTATTCAACAACCATGAGCCATCCAGAGTCTGAACGCAGGCAAACACATTATAAACAATCAATCTGCAACTTTCCTGTTACCTTTCTGACTCTGCATTTTTATCTGGAGCACATCATTTAACATGTGAACACATGTAAAACCCCAAAAGAGCCTTTTGACGTAATAGGAGCACTTCATTTAAATCATAGTTTCTGTTTCTTTGCATTTCAGTGTTTTTGTGTCCTTACTGTAAATGGTTTGTAACACAGATCCCTTTTTTGTGAAATGCTTTATAATGAAAGAGAAGTGCCATTTCCCTGTTTTCATTTCTTCAAGCACAACTACAAATAGCCATTGTTACAATAATAGCCCCTTTTATGTTTGATGACTTCACTGGACACCTGACATCATTTTAATTTCTTGATTTTTAGTTCTTTGAAAGTGAAAAAGTTTTGCAGATTTCCAGGAGCATGTCTTGTACTTTTCTGTGCTAAGCTTTTAGCACAGGAGTTAAAGGCTATCATTATAAATTCATGTGTGGGTGTCATGCTCGGCACTGTTATTAAAATGGATAACAGATATTTCAATTGAAAGGTTGAGATAGTCTGGTGGTTATGTTTCTCGTGCCCCATGTACAAAGGCTATAGTCCTACATATGTTCGCCTCTCACCCTCTATACTCCGCCAAAAACATCTCCCTATATATCTTATATTAAATGTATATAAGTTGGTGACTTTCCATTGCTTTGATGAGCTTCTTATTTTTTGGTGAAATCTGTTAAATATACCTGAAATAACAAAAAGTGCGCATGCATCTATACATTTTTGTACTCCATTTCCAGTGATAACGACCAATTGAGTACTTTGACCCGTTTTTGAGATAACAAACCTTGTTTTCTCGTGATAACAGGATGGATATCTGGCAATCTAAAACAAAACAATAGGCTGGTCACTGTTATAGGCCGCACCAACCTACAGTATGCAAAGCTGCCATTTCCAACATTAAGGGCCTTTGTCAGTTGACGGCTTCTTTTTGTGCCCTCAGCGCAAACAGCCTCAGTTTCAGAGCTTCTCACCAGCGCTTATTGTTGCTTTGTTAGAAATGTAACTTGTGTGCTTCCCTCTGTAGTGACAGGTTAGTTTCAGTGGCGCAAATAATTGATATTTTTCTGTATTCAAAGAAATACCACCAACAAAACATGAAAACAATGTAAATGAATCCTGTCCTGGCATTAGCAGGAGCTCTAGAACTGGAAATTGTTTCCTCAAAATGACGAGTCAGGTTAGTTTCTCCTCCCCCATTGTTGTTGTTTTGTTCTCTGTGCAACTCTGGGTATACGACTCGAGACCTCAGGAAAACAACAGGAAACTACTTGTTATGGATGCATGTCCACTTAGGGCTGCTGTACAGAAGTACTGTTAGCTCTAGATTCTGTATTTGTGGCTATAATATACATGTATGTGTGACGAAGGTTACTATTGTTAGAGGTTTGAATGTTATTTTGTAATGAGTTAATGTAGGGAGAGAAATGCTGTGGGTGTTTTGGTTACATTGACATGTGTGTGGAGTGTGGGGTGTGCTGTGCCGCCGGTCAGTAGAGAAAACTGTGAACAGAGTTTTTTTTTTAAAGTGAACATTGTGTTCCTCAATGTACAGAAAAGAGTTGCACCAAGTGGAAGATACTACCTGTGTCTGAGTCAGTGTGAAAGAGGGACGACCACAGGGCTGTGGTTTGTTAGCGTGTGTGTCTCTGAGTGTGTGTGGGTGTTTCTATATGCGTTGGTGTGTGTGTTTATCGTCGGTTAGTGTATGACTGAGTCTGTGTTTAGTGGAAGTAGTAAAATGTGTTTGAGTAAAAGTGGGTATTCCTGTAAGTCAACCATTTTGAGGGCGGGGCCAAGAAGCTGAACATGAGATAACTAATTGTATAAAAAGATAAATGGAAAAAAAGGGGGAGGAAGTAGCATTATTAGAATGACTGTCTATAAAGCAACAGTATCGGTTGTGAGTAGCTAAGGATGTAGTCAGTGTTAGTGGTAGGTTTATTCTTATTTATGAATAATATTTTATAAGTCACATTTTTTTAATTACTATTCGAGTACAGTGCTAAAGCCAAATGTAAGAAAACCTTCCCTTTTAAAATGCGGATTGAGAGATTATTCGGATTTACAAAGGTTGGTCAAACAGCCTTGATGTGACTATATAGCTTCAGCTTTCTTTGCTGTAGACATGATGGAAGTCATATCAATTTGTAGTAACTGCAAAGCAAAAAGAAATGCAAATCTGACCCAATGGTGCCAGGTACGGTGAAAACAACAGTGGGCCTAGAATAGACCCCTGTGGAACCCCGTGATTTACAGCACAGGACTCAGAGAGAACAACGTTATGTAACAGACATTGAGATCTTTTTGACAGGAAAGACCACATAAGCACCTGACCAGGGCCGCTGTGGCTCAGTTGGTAGAGTCGCTGTCTCTCAACCAGAAGGTCATGGGTTCAATCCCCAGCTGGGCAACATGACCTTGGGCAAGACACTTAACCACTTATCCACCAGAAGCAACCAATGCCACCCATACATCACCACCGAATTGCTCCCACCACCTCAGTGGCGGTGTGTGAATGGCATTAACTACCTCTGATGGATGACACTACATAGCAACCACCACCATCAGTGTGCGAATGGGTGGGTGTGACATGTGGTGTAAAAGTGCTTTGAGTAGTCGGGAGACTAGAAAAGTGCTATATAAGCTCATGTCCATTTACCATTTACCAGAAATATGTGCGTTAAAATACAAATAAAACCCTATCTGCTGTGTCAGCATTCATAAGTCTTGAATAAATGCATGGACTTAAGAACAAATTGAGTTTCTGTTAAATTATTTAATGAATTTGGAGTGATTTTTATTCTGTTGCATAGAAAGTATTGTTTGTTACAATTTGTCTTGGTCATCTAACCCATCCATAAGAGAAAAATGACCTGAAGACGTCTTCAGAAATTTCACTTCAAATACAGGGAGGATCATGTGCTTAGTCATATGAGTACAATGTTTAGTCTCTAAAAATTGGTCTAATTAAGAGCATCAGCCCTTTTTCTTCAAATGAAATTTTTTTTTAAAGGGAGCAGAAAAACTAAGAATTATTTAGGAAGTTTTATTGAATATTGCCAATTACATTTCTCTGATAAAATATGAAACTGTATATAAAAATACATTCATGGAAATGCAGTTAATGTTATGCCTGCAAATACAATTTCTGTCCACCTACAAGCCATCATTTTGTCCATGTGAACCATGAGCTAGTAGCAAATATGTTTTCTGTAAGTTTTCTTCCTACATAAACATGACTTTAAACACATTTCAGCAGAAAACATTTACTGGTTGGGAATAAAGTTGTCAGTGTGGAGTTTGATCACTCACCCAGAACAGCAGAAGCACTTTGCTCTGTCATGTACTTTTACAGTATCACTTCACATGAGTGTCTGTGGAGGAGTTCCAGATTCAAATCCTGAAACAGGGAGCGACACCACATAAAGGCCAGACTGTGTGCCTTTCAGTTTGCAGGCAGGGAAATGCAGATCAGTTAGTACACTATCCAGCAAGTTTCTTTAGCAAGAGAAGGACTGTTTTGAATATGCAGGATGTTGCATTGACGTCAACCAATAATAAGTAAGTAAAGTTTATATAGCACGTTTCACAGACAAGGGTCAAAAAGTGCTTATACTGTATAATAAAAACAGGAACAAACGAGCAGCTCATGGACAGACATTAGAAAATCCTGCCATAATCAGGAACAATAATAAGCACAATAAACCCTAGATAAATCACAATAGGTAGACTGGGTGGACAGTGGCGATTTTAGAGTTTGTTGGGGCCCCAGTCAAAAAATTAATTGGGTCCCCTCCAGCCAGTGTTCATTATTATCTTCCTCTATCTTTTTTCACTCCATTACAGATAATTCCTCTTCATTTTCCTTCAGTAACTTTCAATGACAAACTTAAGTTTTCACAGCAATAACGCATGGGACAACTGGCAGGGAATAGAGAGTAAGTGCTATCAGATGGGGCCCCCATAGGGAGGTTTTCTACTGTCATTGCAAAATTTGCACATCTTGAGGCACTGCTGTAATTTAAGGTTTGTCAACCCTTGGGGGCCCACTTCTGGCCTGGGGCCCCAAGCAGTTGCCTGTTGACAAGCAGCACCTCTGTGGGTGGACATGGCACATGTCTGCACAAACGTTTTCAGCTGTTTTTGAAGGACTCATCAGTGTGAGAAGAACATAACAAGATGGGCAGGAATTCCAAAGAATGTGTGCTTTGGCCTCAGACGCACGATCACCACGAGTCTTAAAATGTGTCTGTGGGAAAGACAGCAGGTGAAGGGTGTTGGACTTAGTGAAGTTGTTGGTGAATACAGGTGAATGAGTTCTGTCAAATATTCTGGGGCCTGACCGTGAAGGACTCTATAAGTGAGGGTGAGAATTTTAAACTTAATCCTGTAAGCCACAGGGAGCCGTTGCAGAGGTTTAAGTTGGGGAGTGATGTGAGACCGTTTGTTTGACCTGGTGAGTATTCAAGCAGCAGCATTCTGGATCGACTGGAGACAATTTAGTGCGGACGTGCTGAGTGAGTTGAAAAGAGCAGGAATAATAAAAATGAACCTGAAAGTAGAAATGTTTATTTATAAAGGAGGGAGCCGTCTGAGATGGATAACTTGTGTGTGATGATATTGGTGACCTTTGCTTCGACGTCATATTCGTGGTTTCTTTTGGTTTCTCTTTCTTCAGTCGCTATCACTCAACAGACATAATTCAGGTTCAAATGCGATATGACACATTACGGTAGGGTAAAGACATTACGATGTGCAACAAAATAAGCTGATACAAGGCCATGCAATGCGATACGATTCGATAAGGTAAGATATGATACCATATGAAATGATACGATACGATACGATACATTTGTGTTAAAGGCACAAAAAGTCCAAAAACAAATTAAAAAAAAAAAAAAAAAGATGAGAAATTAAAATGATACGGTGCTCTACTTTGTATCTTTGTGGAAATTTGTCTTGTACTTGATTGTTTTACTCGACCAGCTGTTTTCACACTGGTACTAATAAAGAGTAAGTAATGAAAAAAAAAAGAGTTACACATTTACACACACTCCACATCACAAATACAAATGACACACATTGCACACCTTGCCAATCAATGCAAAATAGATTGTCCAAGCACAGAGCTCCATGTCATATTCCAGATTCAAGTTTTTACAGTTCCCCTACCTGTCATCGTCCATTCAGTGCGTTCTCAAGTCAAAGCTTTTTTATAAAGCACATTTCAAACGACCGTAGTTGACTTGTGTACAAGCTAAAACACATAATAAGGTACACCATATAAAAAATACAATGTGCTATACAATACAATATGCAATACAAGAATGCAGCATGGCCAAAGTAATATCCCTTAATTAAAGAGTCCTATTGCACAACAAAAAAGAGAGAAAGGCTGTTAACATGAGATCTTTTCGGTGTATGTTTGATAGCTGGTATTGCTTTTTTTCAAAAGGTTTTATCTTTAAAAATAGTATTTTCCCACGCAGTGGAAATACGAGCAGCATGGGAAATGCTACCATTAAATACCTGTGGTTGTAAATGTGGTTGTTCAGGTTGCTCAGACATCAGTTTACAACACGCAGTGAAGTGGTTTAATAATTGTCTCGTGTTTCTGCCGAATTGCAATTACGAAGAGTGTTTTCTAAGGAAGAAGCTGATGCGCCGCCTTTTTGTTTGCTACTTCTCCATAGACAGAAAAGATAAGTCCCCTGATACTCCATCAGTTCGCTATTCCAGAGAAGTAGGGGAATTGTTCTTTAAAAAAACAAAACAGAACAATATGTCCTTTTAAAGTCATGCCATTTTATTTATGTTTTTTTTTTTAACATTTTTTAAATTAAATTAAAGTTGGTTTCAAGCATTATGATTCCAGAAAGAATTCAGAGATCAAAAGCCTCCTTTAATACAAAACACAACAATTCTGCAGCGGCAGAAATAAACACAAATCAACTTTCTGATAGATCTGCTGCCAGGGGACGGTTTTTATCAGCGTACCGGTTTACTTTCACTTTTGGATTCCTTGAAAATGGAGCATTTCTGGCATAGTGCAGCTGGTGGAATTGACTTCTAACCACAATTAGAAGACACACATACACAGGCTGTATATCATATACTTTCTGCGTGTGCACACTCTTTTTGTCACGCATTAGCACACTGACACGAAGCATTCATGCACACACAGCAAAGCTTGTAAAATTCTGTGTGTTTGCAAGTGTGAGTAATTTTCTGAAGATTTTTTATTGCTGTTTAGAAAGAAACTGTTGGAGCAGTGTGTGTGTGTGTGTGTGTGTGTGTGTATGTGTGTGTGTGTGTGTGTGTGTGTGTGTGTGTGTGTGTGTGTGTGTGTGTGTGTGTGTGTGTGTGGTTTGCATCAAATGCCATGATTACAACCGTCTAGCTGATACAAATTGTTTGTGTGTTTGTCTGTTTACAATAATCACTGTTTGAGTCCTATTGTGTTGTGAAACGCACTCTGCACTCCTCCCATCAATCTGCTCATTCAAACTGCATTTCCCAAAAAGAGGTGGGTGAAAAGGAAACTTTATTTCATTGGGATCAGATCCTTATTTCAGCAAAACAAGAATCCTTGAAAACAGACCAACTGATTTCAGTTTCAATCTGACTTACTCCTCTTTCACCCTGATATCACCTGAACATCTCATTAGTTGGTGGCTTGAGTGTCTGCTTTATACGAGCATCGCGGGACAACAATGTTTGAATTTTTGCAGCAGTGCAACCAACCGCCGAAGCCATCATAATCATAACGTCTGAGCGTACATCCTTTCCTGAAGTTTGTCAAATTCGACTTGAAACTATGAATCACATACTCGTCATTATATGCCATATGATGAACTATCGCACTGCTGGAAAGAAACAGCTGTGTAACAGAGAATAATGAATCATGACTTCTCCTTACTTGGAAAGCTTTCACTGTAGAGTAACCATAACTGGGAGACCCTTTGGTTTCATACCTGTAGTTTCAAAATAATGCTGCATTTGTTTTTTGTGTATTTGTAACAAAGTTTTCTGGTCCCAAATGTTTGTATAAGGCAAAGACCCAGGGGTTTAAGTGCAATTTTGTAAGAGAGTAGATGAATGTCAAGCAGCAGAGTGGGTTGGATTGAGGTGTTGGTTATTGGTATGAGGGAACAGAAGACCCTTTGGCGAACTGTCTTAAAGCAACAATATATAGGAATTCGGTTTTGTGCACTTTGGTGCCCACCGAAGGTCTCTGAGTGCAACTGCACCGTCGTTAGAACGCAGAAAGCTTTTCAAGGCCGCATGCAGAGCTGGTTAAACACTGAAGCTTCCATGTCCGCTACATGGCATCCTGCGTTCGCCTCGGCTCTAGGGAGGAGGGGGTCGCGGGAGAAAGCGCTCTCCAGTGTTTTGAATTCGGACTGCAGTGCCCATTTTAAACGCTAGGTGTCAGAGTGACATGTCGCTCCTTTAATTAGTTAGTTGATGCGGAAAAAAAGGGAATGCATTGACAAATGTGGCGCTTTTCTTTATCGATTAGCAGAAGTAACTGAGCAGAGGCGAGAAGAAACACATCATACACGAACACAAGATACATTGAATTTCCATTACGATGAGTGTCCGCTTCAAGCCAACACAAGAATCTGTTATGCCGAGGACTGTACCGACCAGAGAGATCTTTGACGCTTTATTGGTTAGCTAAATGTGTGTTTTGGTTAGCAGAAGGGGTGTGGCTACAATTCCGCGGCTTCACTAGCCAGATCCATTCTTTACATGTCCTGTCTCCAAATGACGTCACCAGCGCAGTACTGTATGTCAGAGCCCATCGCTGGGTTTTTTTTGTCTTCAATTTTGCCCAATGGAAGTAGATGGAGATGCGACGTCCATATTTACGGGCAAAAAATTTACTTTATTTTTTGGTGCAGATTGGGGACCACATTATCGGCTGTGGCTCAGTTGGTAGAGTCGTCGCCTCTCAACCGGAAGGTCGAGGGTTCGATCCCCAGCTGGGCAACGTGTCTGATGTGTCCTTGGGCAAGTCACTTAACCCCGAATTTCTCCCTCTGCTTCAGTGGTGGTGTATGAATGGTATTAGTTACTTCTGATGGATGATACTACATAGTGACCACTACCATCAGTGTGTGAAAGGGTGGGTGTGACAGGCGGTGTAAAAGCACTTTGAGTAGTCGGAAGACTAGAAAAGCACTATATAAGCTCAAGTCCATTTACCATTTACCAAGAAATGAATCTGCTGCTCTGTCTTTTCAAGTGAATCTGTTGGTCAAGTTGATACCACTGTATTGCAGTTAATAGTTTCACTTCCTGAATTACTGTGAATACACCATGGAGCAGTCTTTGGTCAGAACTGGTCATATCAATAATAAACCATTGTTTTCTCACAGAACGGGCGAACAGAAGGGAACAAAGAGCCATTGTTCTGAATTATGACTGAGGGATGATCAGAAGATAAAAGATAAAACGAGAGCCTGAGGATAACTTGAGCATTCAAATTCTTGCATCGCCTCAGTGATTGTACTCCTTAACACCTGTCCTAAAGAGAAACGTGTTAAAAGAAGAAATACAGGCTTTAAAACCCTGACACTCAAGAGAAAATCACAGATTAAAGATTCTTAAAAGAAGAGGACTGAGTTGTTTACTTTATAGACTTGATGGGAATTTTGTGGTGTTGAGAAGATCTAAAAAATCCTGAAGCCTAAAGGGGATTTAAACTGCTGCAGTGCTACTCAGAAGTATCAGGATTTCATGGAATAGATTTGTACTTTCATAATCAGTAGATTGTGTTCATAGGTAATTTGATAATGACTTCATAAAATCTTAATTGCACAACAACAGATATACAATATGAACGTGTATTTGTCTGTGTTTTTTGCCTTGTGAATCTGAAAGTATTAATGTCCTGGTGAATTTTCTGGAACCCCCACCGACTTCAATAACAAAAGTATCAATTCTCACTTCACTGCAGTTCCACTCCCACTTTCACAAGAATTCAATTGTGTTTTGACAGTCCAATACAGGAACTACTGGATCATATTCACTGGATTGGAAACCAAGTCAGGTATACTAGCAACCATCTGGCTCCTCTATTCTCCCAAAAACACCTCCTACAATCACATGCAATAAAACTCAGAGCAGACATAAAAGGAACTGCTGTGGTTATAATTCTTAGTGGCCAAGTTTGAGCTCAAAGTCTTTTGGCTACAGGAAAGGAATACTGGTTTTGTCAGCCTGCCATAAGCAGCAGGGACTTGCCAAACTGGTAAATATTTACCTATCATACGATGTTGGTGGTTGGCGATGTCAGGAAAACAAGGCGGATGGGCAAATAGGAACCACCAAGGACCCAAGACTACATTTAAACCTCATATCTTAAGATTTAAATTGTGTGTTAAATGATTCTTCGTTTGCTTTATTTTGTTTTTGTTTCCATTAGTATTCTCTGCAGAACAATCTTTGTTTTACCTCTTACTGTAAACATGTAAACCAATTACAGGTTTGCGAGCATTGGCTGATAAGCCATACAAAATAAAACTGTAGAAAACACACACACACACACACACACACACACAAAATGATGTAGTTGTAAGTTTAGAACACACTGTCAGTGATATCAGTAACAGCATAAGGCTCAGAGGATGTTTACAGCAGATTTGTGTTCTGTGTAACATTTACTAAAGATTGCTATAACAGCCATTTACATCTTATCAGTGGCGTAGTAATTAACAGCAAACCTATGTACCGTACATGAAAATGAAAGCACAGATAACGCCAAAAAAAAGTGCAGCCAAGAAAAGACAACGTGCAATAAAATAACATAATAATTTTTAGACTGTCCTCATATTGAAAGTGCATTCTGATGTGGAGCACGTGAGGAGGCAGGAGGTTGATGTTACAATTCCTGTAAACATCAGTGACTTTCTGCAAGAGCTTTCAAAAGTTTGGAGTAAAACCCATTACATGATGCCAAGTAGAACTGAAAGCTACAAGGAAAGATTCCCAGACACAAGCTGTTTCAATAGTATACAAAAGGCACCACGACCCGGCCTCGGATAAGTGAAAGAAAATGGATGGATGGATGGTTAGGCTTCGAGCCATGTCCAGTCTGTAAACATGGAGATAGGCGGGCTTTTTGACAAACACTGCAGCCAGTTAGTAAGGGGAGCTCCGAAGGTTCTAGGTTCTAATTTTGGGAAGCTGCCATGTTGTCCATCTTGTTTCTGAAAACAAGGAAACTGGGTCACTTCCTAGATAACAGTAATGTTGACCAGGAGGTGGGTGAAAGCTAGCATCAGCAGGACAATGAAGGGTAGCTTTTTATGGGTTTTTTTTTAACTCGAACAATCCCAACGCCCCTGATGATTTTCACGATCAAAGTCACCTCTTATTTAAAAAAAAAAAAAGAGGGAATAATAGCTATTTCACATAACCTACTGTAGCGGCCTAAACAATAGTAAAAACTGGACAACATCTATACAACATTACAAACATTGTTACAGCATTTTAGATAAAAAAAATTGCTGTACATGGTTGCTGTGTGAACACGGTTATTTCAGGGCTGAAATTGGGCGTACAAACGCAAATTAAATGAGTAATGAAGAATAATAGCAAATCCCGTCAGGCTGTGATACATAGTTTACTGACTAAGAGGAAGAACAGGGAAGCAACTAATGAAGAATAGTTGAAAAAAAAAAAAAAAAAAAAAACAGAGCTTAGGAAGCAATTTCCTGTCAGTAAGTCACTTAGTCACTGCTGGTAAATGTGCAAATCTTCAGCTAAACAGCAGGAAGATTAGGTAGAATTCTAGCTTCAAATAATCAGGAAATTCCTGTTTTCCAGAATAGGTGGTGCAACCTTTCCTTTAAAGATGGGTGGAGTGAGACAGGACAAAAGGGATTTGTTTCAATGAAGCCAAGTACAACACAGGCCCTGTTAGCATGTCATGTAAGTCTGGACTGTTCACTGTATGAAACCATAGACTGCAGAAAACATGGACATTGTCTCAGAGGCATCACCCATTGGTTGTTGAAATGGCGTAATAAAACCCAAAGATGGCAGTCGCAGAGCTGAGGCTGGCCTTTAGCCTCTTGGCAAACAACAACAACAACAACAACAACAACAATGAAGGACCACCTGTCAGTCAACTCAACCCCACTCTGACCTCTCTCCACTACTGCATGTCCTTGGGTCTCGCTTGTGCATGTGTGTATTTCGGGCCTAACCTTGTGAGAAGCATGTCTCTCAATAACAGAGTGTAAACCAGAAGTTCCCTCAGGGGTTAACAAAGTATGTAAAAAGTCAACAAAATGTCATGTGTGTCGCAGTGAAAGTTCCAGCGCCCCAGCTTGCTTTTGCATTATCATGTGCGGTGACCATGAGTATGAAGTGACTGCTTCTGATACTCAGCAGTTATATCTAAGGACGTCCTTCCATTCCATAACAAAGCACTGTTTAATAAAAAAGGGCTCCTGCAGGACTGGGTTTGGAACAACAAACTGATTTGTCCATGTCCTGCATCTGTAGTCTATCAATGTTCCCTTCCACCATTTGCATCCTTTCAGCAACTAAACTCAATCCCACATATTTTTACTACAAGTGTTTTTATTTTGACTATTTTAAACAGTTTTATTTCCCCATCACTTTTATAATTTGTTTTGCTTTGTTCTTCTTTATGCTTTTGCTGTATGTCAAACATTCAGTGAACTAGTATATCAAAAGCTGCCATATAAATAATAATAATGAATTGACTTGTTTAAAAGGGCTTGCTGCTGTGTTTACACGCTACAACCTTGCCATCAAATACCATCGAAGACACACTGTGTGGGGCTGCTTATGGTTCAGTCTCTCGCGTCTCTCTCCCTGTTTCACAGAAATGAAACTCATGGAGCATGGACGCGCACGCAAACAAGCACCGCGCTCATGGGAATACGCGTGCAAGATCGGGCACAGACGATGGACACACTACCAAAGACTGCGCAGTGCCGAAGGAGATTATTCAGAAAACAACGTGTTGAATGCACAAAAGCAAATCCAAGACAGACATGGCAACACATGCAGAGGCAGCAGTGGAGGAGATCCAGAGTTACAGTTAATGTGTTTCAGATTAGTCTCAGTGCTTTAACCCATTACTGTCTGAACAACAGTGCAAACAGTCCGGTCTCTTTCTCTCTATGTCTTATGTGAGTTAAAGTATACTCGGCATGTTCCAAACTAGCATCCTGAACAATAAACCTCAGAGTTGCATTGAAAACCAATTATATTTTAGTTATTGGAGATCCTTTTCTTAAAGCCAACCCACAAATGTAGCATCATAACTGCTGGTCTGCTGCACAGATCTTTCTCTTTACTCTCCAAATCCACACATTTTGCGAGTTCATAATTTACAGCTGCATTCAA
This sequence comes from Labrus mixtus, assembly GCF_963584025.1. Lineage (NCBI taxonomy): Eukaryota > Metazoa > Chordata > Actinopteri > Labriformes > Labridae > Labrus > Labrus mixtus. The sequence continues at coordinate 18,963,414 of NC_083631.1, read as the reverse complement.
TGTTGACTCATCGCATGAGGTCATTTATACAAGACGGCATGCAGAGCCACAAAAAGCTTTATACAACTTCCAGAATGCCATCATGTCTTTTAAAACAACTTATCAGAACTCCCCGGAGGAGCTTTTGGTTTGTGCTGATTTTGGTGACGCTGGGGACAAAGCTTTACCTCTTGTGTCTTTGCTGATTCTGTCCTCATGTGTATGAAAGCATCACTTTCTCTAAAACAAATCTCGTCATGTTGTTTTTAAACAGTCAAATGAATCACTCGTTTCTTCGCAGACTGGATTGTGAACATTTCAAGACTGCAAGAAACACTTTTTATACATGCTGTTGATAGTGGGACTAAATTATTTTCAGCAACATTTGATATTTATTACAGAAAAAGCGAGCTATACCAGGTCGTAGTTGAGTCAGATAAAATTAATCATCGCACTATCATCTGTCTGCCTGCATGTCTGTCTGCCGACCAGGTGTCTCTGCCACTTTAAGCACTACAGTTGATCTGAACTCTTTCCTTAACTTTCTGTTTCACACAATGTTGTAACCTGACACATACACACATATGGGCTTCGTGTTCATCTGGCCCTCCTTATATCATGCTTGTATTGACTCTATTTCTGATCCCTGTTTGCAAGCCGCAGACCTTTCCTAACTTTCGTTTCTTTCTATCTTGTGAAGCTGCTCCGGGCGAGTTTGCAATTACAAGTTGACGCCATGAAAACAAAGGGTACAATTGTCATGCTCTCCATGTAACTTCATGGGTTGACACTAACTTGCAGAGCCTTGATAAATTTAGAACTTACTTGTAAAGTCATGTAATATTGGGCATTACACTGTTTATTATGCATTTACTTGCCAAAAGCATGAGTCATTTGGCATCAAGCACAACGCCTGCAGCAGGTTACAGTATAAAGCTACAGTGCACTGCAAGAACAGATGAAGCAAGTTAGCCAGGGTTCAGTTACTGAGTCTGAAACTGCTGCAAACACCTGATTCAACTAGATTATATTAGAACACATTCCTCTGAAATGAGTCTTGCATCATGAGCTAACTCGGTTTCACAAGCACATATAAAAGAAAACAAAACTCTCTGTTTAAAACTAAAATCAGATTTTAAATATCTCTTGACTCTTTTTAAGTGTACCTTAGATATTTAAAAAAAACGGGTTCTAGAGGATGGAGGTAGAAAACATGAAAATAAGTGGCATTTGCCCATATGCCCTGCCTATGATGAACTCTGGGGGGGGTAAGTTAGAGTGGGGTCAGGGGATCCTTTGCGGAATAAAAGGGGAAGAATTATGCCATTTCAGCTTTTTGAAACATTTAAAATCAAAGGCAAAATGGATATTTCTCGATCAGGGGAAAGCTCAGAGGAAAGCTCAGTTAAATCATGCAAAATGTCCTAACTGTCTGAGGGGCCTGGGCATGACTCCATAGACCACCATGTAGACCACCACATAAAACAGAGGAATGTGAATCTGTCATCTGCACTCCATTACCGAATAAAAAAAAAAACCACTCAAAATAGTTATGCAATGCAAAATAATTCACGTGTTCTAAGTCTGAAAGTTAAGAAATGGGGAAAGAGTGTGGGATGTCACAATAAGAGCATTTATGAGATGAATCAGCCCAAACGAGAAGTCCAGCTTTAGCTTTTTCTTTTCAGCAGAGGAAGAAGACTACACTTAACTACCAACTGAAGAAGTGCAGCAGATCTCATGTCAGATGTTTTTTTCCACTGCAGCTTTTTTTCTCTTGATTAAAAAAAGTTTGCATAGTAAACACAAACGTCCCCAGTCTGCAGAGTTCCTCGTCTTCATGGGATTTGTGCTGCAGAATAAAAAGGTGAAAAACATTTTAACTGGCGCGTTATCTACTCTCAAAGTCTGCGTTCACTGATCACAGAAACACAAAGACACGCATCAGTTTAAATAAACGGTCTCATGCAAAGTCTTATCTCACCATGCACTCAGCACATTCTGTGTGTTTATAGAAAAAAAAAATATGCACATCTTATCAGCACACACATAAACACATAAATGAAGGAATCTTTCAAAATAAATGGATTTCTGACGCACTGTTTTATGATCATTAATAGATGTTAGTAAAAAAAAAAAAAACACTGCAACAATCAAAATTTGAACATTTAGTAAACGCTGTCATTACTCGAATCTGTCACCTCTCTTTCTATAAAGTCACTGTCACATGGCTCTGCGGGTTTCTCTAAATTCTCCTCATTGTGAAAACACGAGAGGTGGCCGAACAGCTCAGTGTAGTTTCACTTTCGTTTCTGAGAAATGCTCCGTCTGCCGCTAAAACGACAACTGGCTCTTCTAGGAAGCAGATGGTAAGAACAAGCAAGAAGGAGGAGGAGGAGTCATCGAGTAGCCTATAAAGGAGTGTTTACTTACCATATCCACACATGAGAGTTACATTCTGAAAGCTGGAAATCACAGCCAGCAGGGTCGACCTGTCAGTACCGACCTGTCAGACGTAACAGAGCCACTGATCACCGGGAGGATTGTAACCGACCTCAGAGCAGCTTTTTGCACCCTTTTTGGGACTACAACAAACTTGAGCTTTAACCCGCTGCTATTCTCAGAACAAAACGGTAAGACTTTTTAAACTGGAGTCTCATGTAACTGTTTTTTTTTTTTTTTTTTAAGAGGACAAAATGTTATTTCGCTCCTTTTCAGCTGGAAAAATCCGTAAAAGTGTTACAGGCTTTCTTTATTGCTTCGGCAGTGATGCGTTAACTTTCCAGACGAAGCATACGTCATCGCCTGCAAATCTACAACTTTTCCTGGAATTCAGGAAAACTTTTGACTCACTTGTAGCCTAATGGCACAGGTCTTTTGGGGGGTAATTCACGTCATTGAATTAGACAAAAGGAAGATGGATCACACCACAGTAGGATATACCTGTCAGTTGAGTCATTTTTATTTTCTGTACATGTAACACAAGAAGCTACTGGTGTTGAAACCCTCATCTGATTAAGTTGAAGCTGCAGTACTCAAAAGTAACAGCAGAGGCAGTGTATGTTATTTTAAACAATCTCATGTAGAGAGAAACAAAGTGTTCTACAGATTATTTGTCACAGAATAGTTGGATTTCACCCTCTAATTTTTGGCATGGAGGTAGAAATGATTGTAAATATTTAGTTGCATGACTTCAGAGAGAAATGGATCAACATTATTATCAACATATCAATTCTTATGTTATTTGTGTAACGGGACGGGCCATTGCAAATTAGCCGCAATATATGGAAAGTTTCCTCGCTTCATACTGGTCCTTATACAAATCAACATCAAAAGATTAAAAACTTAAAGAATAAAGAGGGGAACACTCAAACTGTGCCGACTGTGTAGGCACATTTTTTGGAAGCCCTGACCACTTTTCTTTTATGCAAATAAAGCCTCCCTTTGAATTGAGTACAGTGATCCAGCGGTGGTGGTTGTGATCAGCTTTGACTGTCATGTCACCAAAACCGCAGACTTCAGTCACATGGATTACAGAAACCATCAATGGAAAGTAGAAAACGAGTTTCTGATCTAGAGAAAGTTACTCAGGTCACACAAATGTGGAAGTGTCACCTCGAGGGCTCTAACCTGACTTTAAAGTCGGGTCGCTTTTGTAAATGAAACTCTGTAGAATACTGCCGCTGTGTTTGTAATTTCATATCGGAACTTTGTGAAAATGTAATTTGATTTTTAAATAATAGTTTTGACGGTTGAAGGTTCTAAGTTTTTCTTCTTGTGTGTCTTTCAGGATGTCAGTGTGGTGGTCAGAGATGGGAGAGGGTCTGGGACCGCTCTCCCCTATAGCATGGTAGCCAACAGCGCAGTGGAAGGCCATGACAAGACGTCATTGTCAAGCTTATCATCGTCATCCTCGTCGTCCTCATCCTCGGCCTCGTCGTTGTCGTCCTCTCTAGCCGGCCACAACGACCTCGCTCTGAGCCCTCAGAAGACCGAGTCGGAGCAGCTGCAGCGTCAGGCCGCTCCAGAGCTGAGCAAGAAATTGATCATCTATCGGACCCACTTCCGCACCTTCTCCTGCCAGGAGGACTGCAAGACCATCACCGAGACGGCCTCCAAGCTCGAGCGCAGCGGCTTCTACTGGGGCCCCCTGGGAGTGGAAGACGCCCACCGCATGCTGCGCGAAGCTCCGCTTGGAAGTTTCCTAATCCGAGACAGCCGGCAAAAAGACGTCTTTTTTACGCTCTCCTATCACGCCAAGAGCGGTCCGGTCAGCATTCGCATCGACTACAAACACCAAAAGTTCTCACTGGCGGGCAACGAGCGCTCCTTTCCAACGCTCTTCGCCCTTCTGGAGCATTACATCAGTTCCCCCAAGAAAAGCCTGAGCGTCCCCTACAGGAGATGGGAGCCGACGCTGCAGGAGCTGTGCAGGAAGCGGGTTATAGAGCTGTGCGGAGGAGGAAGCCACGTCCTAGAGTTGCCGCTAACTCATGTCGTTCAGGACTTGCTGTTGGAATTCCCTTACAAACTATGAGAAGTTCGACTTTTAAAGTTTTGGTAGTCTTATTTTTAATTCCAAGGAAGCAGCTTCTACCTAGTAGCAACGAGTGTTTGGTTCCTCACGGGTTGGACGTCAAGACTGCGTTGCCATGGTTTGAGATAAAAACAGCTGAGAATGTTGGGATGGGAAGATGCAATATGTTTCATGAGAGACACAATCACCTGAGCTGGACCGGGTCCATTCATGACGTTTCAACACGTAACACAGCCGCAACTTGCACACAGGCGGAGCGCCATTTGGTCTCAGGAAAGCAGGGAAAGTTGCAAAACGCTGCATTAAGAGGAAACTACAAAAACAATGAAGCAATTACAGAATTGACGGGGTCAACTTTGAGTGTCCTCGAGGAAACTTTGGGGTCTGTCGTTGCCTATTCGTGGCCACGAGCGGCCCATTTAAAATTGTATTGTGGAAGAACTTTGGGAGCATCAAGCGAGTGGACTCTTGGGAATATCTTGGCCTGTTGGAGGGAACGTTTGAAGCCATCACACCACCACTTGGACTCTTGTAGCTGATTTTTAATACTCTAATGATGTTGAATGTTTACCTCACACATGAATGTTTGCCAAGAAGAAAAACAACAATCAATAACCACTTGACTTCTTTTCAAAAATCTTGTTTTAGTCATGGCTGACAGTTTTATTGTAACTTGATTACATTTTGTTCTGAGGATTTCACGTGGCACTGAAGTGTTGCTGTTATTAAATTGTACTGTATTTAGAGGCAGCTTACCTCATGTTCAACACCTCTGCCATGCAGACCAGATATGTTTTACTGAATATATATATATTATTATTTATGTTCATTCTTTGCGTTTGAAAATAAAATGTATTTAAAATGAACCCCAATGGAATGTAGTTATTCTGTGACTGTATTTATTTTCTCTTGTGAAATATTGGTATGAGTTAGTGAAGGTGAAATGAGACACTTTCAAAATCTAACATTGTCCATGCTGGATCACAGATGATTGGATAGACAGACAGGTAGGAAAAGGTGGTGTACAGTATCGTCACCACAGTGATTCATCTCATAGTTTAAAGTCACACGTGGGCAGAGTTACTTTGATAGTAAATGGACTGTTACGCTTAGACACAAACTCACTTACCAGAAACAGGGGCAGAGGTGACACATAATGAAGTGTGTGTGTGTGTGTGTGTGTGTGTGTGTGTGTGTGTGTGTGTGTGTGTGTGTAGTGCTGTCAAACTAATAAGGACCCATTGCAGATTAGAAGTTCCTCGGGAGGAAGTGGGAAATTTTTTGGGTTAGCAGTTTGACTGAGACATTATAGATCAAGGTCAGAGTTAAGAGTTTAAGTTTGCATTTCATGTTAGACCTCAGAATGATTTTTGGATGTAGCACAAGTAAAAAAAAAAAACGAATATAAACTTAGAAACTACTTTTTTTAAATTAAGTAATAATAATAATAATAATAACAATAATAATACATTGGTTTTATATAGCGCTTTTCTGAAAACTCTTTTAAACCGAGGCATTACATGCAATTAAAGCTTTCTAAACAGCATTTAGAAACATTTGTTGATAGTGACAAATGGGCTGTGTTACCTTTATACAGTATAATGGGTGTGACAACACTGAACAAGGTTGGTATACCTGGTTTAAATGTGTGACTCATGGGAGTGTAAGGAGTGACAAAACATACTGCAAACACTATATCTTCCACCCAGTCACATAATACAAAAGCTAAGCTGAAATACTGGTATCAATGAATCCATGCATAAACGGGTGGGAACATCATTTGTAACGTTGTGTCAAGTAATTTAACAGGCAGGCTACCTTGTATGCTTTTCCCAAAAAAGCTACAGATTTGAATTAGCTATTCATCGTTTGATTTAAAGTACCCAGCTTGTGAAGGGTTACCATCTCAATACAACAGCTTAGGTTAGCATTTAACCAGTTTAACCAGTAGCTAACGTTACCATTTAACAGTGCTTTAATGTAGGCAGATAGTTAACTTGCTGTAATCTTAGCGACGAGTATGTCGAATGCTAAAGTTAGCTTTCGTGACTTGGCTGACCGCACATTAGGTTATTAAATAGGTTTTGTCTTAGTTCAAAGCTAAGATATTTAAAGCTAGCTAGCCAGTTTCTCACATTAGACAGTGAAAATGTGAAATATCAATCTTTATTCATGTTGCCAAAAAATAGCTAATTACGCTAAATTTACATCCAGTTCTTATTAAAGTAAAAAGAAAGACAGCCAAAGTCAATATTCAGAGTTGACAGGATGATGTATGACTAAAACCATTATCTTTAGAAAGTTGACTGATTTGGTAATTTGGGCAGTTTCATGACATAGGTCTATATGAAAGTATTGTGTCACTTTTTCAGACAGTGTAGAGTAGTAGGCCTAGCTATATGTGGAATTTAAAAAGTTAACTCTTTACCAACAGCTAACCAGAACACCAACACTGAAAATCAAACCTTACCAAAAGGCTAAGTGATGTTTTGGGGGATTTTTGTGCTCTTGGGTCTAGACACATGCAGACCCACGCATGTACACAAATAAACATACAATGCTGAGTCATACTGAACATAACGAGTATGATACTCACAACCTGATTCAAGTCAAGCCTGAAGAGTGTTGAGGATCTTATCTCAGTGGAACATGATACACCATGATTGTAATGTCTTCATATCTTTCAGTAGCTACTGATGTGTTATCAATTTTACTTTTGAATGCTTTACCTTTAAATTGAGGAGAGACATTTTAAAAGTGTAGGCTATTTGTTCCTCTGTGTGGTTAGGTGATGCTGATCATGACTGAATCATATACTGTAAATAGCAGTTTCACTCACAGCTTCTAATTTTTCAGGGCATAGACTATACCCAACTATTTTGAGAAGTGAAATATACCGGGGGAGGGGTCTTGGATTGAGTGTTTCTGTGGAACCCTTTACTGGGGAGTTTTCTGTTCTTTAAATACAGTACACACAGACACACACATATTCTTTGAAAAGAAGGTCCTTAAAGTTCTCTCTATGACAGTATTTGGGGCTAAAGCTCCTTGTTGTTCGCTTCTTTTTGCTGATCTAGCAGCCTCTCTGGTTGCTTTTATCTCCTTGGGCAAGTATTTCCTTCTAACCAACTCTGATTCCTGAGTAAACCTTTCATTGAGAAGTGATGTGACAAGACAACTCCTGGAAGACAATTAGTAATTTATTTCTTCAGGCTTCTCCAGGGAATTATACTCCTACCAGTTCTTGTAATATGGGTTTTCTCAGATTTTACAGAATTGAACTGATTAGCAGGAACTGAAGGTTTCTATATTTGTCTCCCTAGGGAGAAACTCAATGGTGAAACCGTCTCTGTGCGCTTAAGACTGGTTTTGAATCTTCCAATTTAACTGTGCGTCATAGAGTGAATGTGTGCATGCACCATAGCCTCTATAAAACATGGATGTAGCCTTAGTAACGTCACCCATTGGTTTCTAAAGAGACATTATGAAGCCAAACAATGACAGTCCATGTACTGGAAATGCTGACTCCCCCTAAAGTCCAGCTAATCAAGAAGCAGGGAAAAAGGTGGAGTTTAGGCATGCAAAAATTTCTGTTTTGGTCTGTAAGTAAAAGTGCAGTAAGTTGTCTGTCCATCCAATTTTTTTTAAACTAGAAACTAGGATAACCAGGACATGAAAACTGCCATCCACTCAGCAATGGGCAGACCTGAACTACACCACTGTACACACAAAGACAATCTCTACAGTCGAAACTTTAATCTACGCTATGACTATGATTTGATAAAGAAAGAGGATACATACACACACAACTCGAGCTTTTCAGTATGGTTGCTCTACCAGGAAACCATTCACACCTTTACGCACATGCAAACAGACTTCCCTGAAGAGGGGAACTGTGATAAAAGTAACCACAAGATGACTGAGGGATCCTGCTGTGGCTGCAGAACATGGCAGGGGTAGAAAGTGCAAAAGGCAACGTCACAGCCTCCTGATGTCATGCACATGTATAAGAATTCAGGTCAGAGACAACACACATCGTTCTTTACACTTAAAAACACGAGTGTGGATATCGTTTTAGAACTGCAGCTTGACAAATATCCTATGAAGACACTGCAGTTGAGATCAAGGTTTTACTACGTGTCTGACACTTGAGGCAGCACAGACATTTGAGACAATGACAAATACTTTCAATAATGTTTCAGTTTTACTAGAATTGTATCAAACATACAAACATTAGTCTATAGAGACTCTTATTTAAAACGGTGCTCCTTTGGCAATTAGAACAGCCAGTGGAACCCTTCTTGCTCTTAGTAACGGTTTACAAAGCTGTGGGAGTGTGTTGGAGGGGTAGGCAGCTCTTTTCTAATATTTCCTGTGGTTTTCTTGCTCAAGCAGAGGAGGGCCTCCTCCGTTTTAGTAACAGTGTTTGATTCTGCGAAGAGGGAAAAAAAACAACAAGATTAAGATAGAGAGAAAAAGAGAGTGCACACTCTTCTAGTCAGGGGAATAAAAAAAAAACAGTAACCACCCCATTTTGTCTGTAGAAACAAAAGAAAAACTAATGCACAATCTCACCATTGTTTAGTAGAATAATTTATTGCAGATCTTTATTTATTCCTCTGTTTAAGTTCATTAACAATAATTACAGGTTTAAAAGCCAAAAGCATTTACAAAGCATACAAATGTAGCACTTTACACACACACACACACACACACACTACAATCGCAGACTTGGTAATAGAAGCTTGTCATGGCATGTTTGGAGAGAAGCTGCCGAGCGTTGCAGGGAAAACGCCGCCATCTTGTCGTCAAACTAAGCCATTTTACCCCCCTCCCCCCCTCTCAATCGATCAACAGCTGCTGTCCAAACTTTCCCGAGCTTCTTCAGTGATCATCACTATCATTCTTCTGCTATTTACAGCAGCACGATGGAAATACTAAGAGACAGACCCCAAGAGAAAGAGTATTGCTCTGAATGTCTCCTTTATAAACGAGTTGATGACTGTACAGTGTTAAAAAAATAAGAACGATGAAGCGTTAAGACTTAAGCTCAATGGCACAGAAAAAAAAAAGAACGAGATCTAGAAAAGCAAAAGACTGAGAGACAAAGATGAATAAAAGGATTAAGAAGACGACATGACGGGGGAACGGACAGTATGTCCTAACGAATCTCTGCCTGTGCTTCGTTCCTAAGAGTTACAAATCAATCATGAATCAAATACACGCATGCCATTCTAATTGATCGCCGCAGTTTGGAGAGATAAGTTGTCTGTTACATTCCTCTCTCCCCGTCATTGGTTAGCTCTTAAAGAGTATTGCAGTAGTAAAGCTTTATTGGGATGATTAAAAGGAGGAGGGTGAGGAGGGGTTTGTCCCGAGACGCTGACCTCATCGGCATCGAAAGAAAAATCAAAAACGTTTAAACTCCCACGAGAGCGGACGTTTCTTGGGGTAATCGTTTTCAATTTCCGTTTCTTCTATCCAAACACGTCGTTTTACTTTTCCGGATAACTTGAGTACTTTCCTTACAAATGTATTTCCTCCAAAGAAGAGGAACATTTTAATGAGTGCGTCTGGAGATGGATTACTAGACTTTGAATGTTCCAGACTGCAGAGGATGTTCAAGAGAGTGAGGGGAAACGAGCAGCTACACTCAACCCAGAGGTGTTGTGGGGGAGTGCAGACCTGAAGGTACAGATGTTATTTCAGTTGAAACCAATTAAAACTTTCAAATTCAAATATAAGCCCCTCCCACTTTAAGGCCCAGTCCCTTTTACTAGCCTGGTGTTACTGCATGTTTAAACAGATAAAGGCAGGTCTAAATGACTACCCCCCCCCCCCCCCCGTTCATTTAGTGTTGAACACAGATCATCATCAGCTATTCTTTTCATCAAGCTAGAATATATGTTATAAAATATATCAACAGAACTCCACTTGTCCTATGAGTGAAACAGCAGCATACCTGTGTTGTTACGCTCTGTAATGCTAGATGAAGAGATTGAATGACTGCCTGCACAGACTGAGAGATCCCCGCTTAATTATTTACTACTACTCTCAGTGAGCAGCGATCCGTTATGTATAACTAGTGTGCCTGCAATTCAGCCGTCTTTCCTCCTTTAAAATCTTCTGCATCATTTATTCGGTCGCTCAGGTTGCCGATTGGTGGATTTTGTGGATAAACACCTATTCTAAATGAAAGCCAATCCAATGATGTCAAAATGTGTTGATTACTATTGCATATTTGGAAAAAAAATACTTGTTAGCGACCTGTGTTAAACTCATGCATATGTTTAACATCAAAATAATTGTTTCTGCATTAAAAGGTGCTGCAGATTATTTATGCATTTTCAATAATTGACAGAACTATAAGCGGGAAAAGTATGGAACATTTCTTGAGATGTGGAACAAGAGAAACTCAACATAATGCAGACAGCACACACTTATGAGGCAGCTGAATCATTTGAGCCTTACACACACACACACACACCCGATGGCAGTGACTGCTAACAGGTCTCACATACAGGTGTTGGAAGGCGAGTGCAGCTGTCTCAGTGTGTGTCTGTGAGCAGTGCGTGTGCACCAACAGGAGTGCTGAAATGCTCTTTGAACACAAGACACAGAACGAGAAGCCGTCTTTTAGAATCTCACAAGTGGTTGAAGCAGCAGCAGCAGCGTGTGTGTGTGTCTGAGCTGACAATCGATCAGAATGAGTAAAAAACGTTGCTGGTTGCGTGTCCTCACACACGCTCACTAAAACTGAAGTGCAGAGAAACATAAATGTGCTTTAAGCCATCCTCTAGTTCCTCAGGTGTGTGTTTCATCCTTCTTCATGAGCAAACACAAACGATATGACGCCTTCAAAAGACGCTCAGACTTTCAGATGTCACACTGCCTGCAGGTCCCAGAATAATGATATACTGCAGCTGAACTGGATAGTTTAGTTTACCTCTGTGTGTGTGTGTGTGTGTGTGTGTGAGAGAGAGAGCGGTTTCAGTGCATGAACATGAGTTGCTTAATCCAATTCCTGCGAGTCTGGTGTTTCAGTGTGTCTCTCTGCATCTTCTGTCTCTGCAGCTGGTGACTCGTCACCTTCTGTGACTTGCTCTGTATTTACCTCAAGAGGGATGTCTTCACCCTCTGGCTCCTCCAAGCCCTCATCAGTGGGCGTGGCCAACTCTGTCGTGGTGGTCTCCTCCTTTACTGTTGCGTCTGTCTCCGTCTCATCCAGTGGCGACCCCTCTTCCTCTTGCAGCTCCTCTTCCTCTGTTTTTTTCTCTCCATCACCATCCTCCTCCTCCTCCTCCTCTTCTGCGATGGAGGCGCCTGGTCTCTGGAAGGAGATCGTTGCTGAAACGAGGCTGGCGATGGGGTGCAGGTGCGGCGTGTCCGTCGGGGGCAGGAGAGTGAGCGACTCCACGCTGAGGGCGTCTGCTGTGCTGTCGGTCAGGAGGGAGATGGTGGGCTGGGAGGCCGGGGTGAGGCTCGGCGCCAAGGTGGGAGCTGAGACTGGAGCGGAGGGAGGAGAACACACTGTCGTTAAATCTCCACCTTCACCGCCTGAGGAGGAGGGCGGGGTGTTCTCAAGAAATGTGCCATCATCTAGAGGAGAGCAGAGGAGAGGGAAGAGTGAGGCATGTGAACACAGGAAGATCATTTTTCAAGTTTGTCTCCGAGGCCCTGGTGTAAAAAAATCCTGGTGTTCTTTTAGTAAATGATGTTTTTAAGATAAAATGAGATCTTAAGAGAGGTCACAGGAGTTTATAATCAAATATACCATCAGGTCACTGTGAAACAAATGACAAAATATTGTTCAAATTCCATGATATGAACTAAAATCAGGAGCCATGGAGCAGAAAATGGTTTGCCTAAAGCAGAAGTTTGTAAAATAAATACTTTATAGAAACAGTGGGAACTACACATGACTGAAGACACACTGAGACACAGGAGAACTGCATGTGGTGACTACAGAGATCTATGCAGGGAACAAGTGCATATCAGACACACGGCAGGGCGTTAAATAAGTAGCTTCTCTTTTCTTTAACCAAAAAGAATGCTTCTTGGGTATTGTGGTAACGGTCAAAATAGTACAAGAAAGAGTCAAACAAACATTAATGCTCACCGAGCGGATGGTATTTGCAAAATATGGAATGAAGAGATATTTACAGCATTATGTAGAAAATAACAGAAATGCTGGCAGACATATCAATTTTGATTTTTTTTTAACCAGAGGGGTCGGTGCATCCTCTAAACAGAAAGGCTTAAAAAAAAGAGGTGCAGGATGAACACACTGTGCAAACACGTGATACACACTCAAAAACAGCAGCTCAGATTGTGGTTCTAGAGGTCTTGTGGCAGCAGCATATTTTGGGCGGGTTGAGCTACAAACTAAACAAGCAGTACAATGTATACTACTGTGTGAGCATACTTACATTGTAAGATGTGATGATGCAATAAAGAGAATACAACAAAGCTGAAATCCTAACAGTAGTACATATCAGAGCTACAGAAGTAGAACATTTGGGCTTGGGCACTAACCGCCAGGCCACCGGCGCCGCCAACTATTTCTATAATTGTTATATAATTGCCGGACTTGGCTGTCAGATGAGACAATTTACAGAATACTAAAGAGACAGCTATAGTGTTATATTTCTCATTTTCCACAGCAAATGTCAGCTACGAGTTATCACATTTGACTGTTTAAAAAAGCAGGATCAGAATGTTTGTAAGGTAACATAACTGATGCATGATGGACAGATGAAAGGGACAAGATGTACTGCTTTGTCCACAGTGATCATAAAAATGCATTCCTCAAAGGAGCTTTAAATGTGCCGTTTCCTAACACACACACACACACACACTCAGTGCTACAGAACAGAGCCAACACCAAACATGCAATCATTTTCATCTACCAAAACAATGAAAAACAGATCTAATTTTTCAAACTCTGGTGTTCTGTTCAGTCGGGGGAAACGGTAGCAAACAAAGATATGTTTACATAGGCTCTAATTGCTATCTTCAGGAATGTTCTGAGCTAAGCTGCACCTCTGTAACCAGCACTAACAGACAATCTAAAGCTGATGTTGAAACACCACACCCTATGACATTTAAGCTTATCCTCGTCTTTCCTCTGCTTGTTATGGTATGGTATTAATATGAAACCTTTCCATAGACACACCCCATACCCTAAGGGGGGAAAAGTTAGAGTGGATTGTACGGTTTTTTTTTGGTCTGCTAGCCTGTGTTTGATGATCCACACACAAAGAGTTAAATACTCTAACTGGCTGCAGAGCAAAAAGCATTTCAGTGCTCAGCTGCTGTTGGCACATATTGAATCATTCATTCAACATTCAGGACAACATGTCTCCGTGGTCTATGCAAAAAAACGCCCAACAAACAAACAAACAGCAGCACTAGAAGCCACACAAAGTTCAGGTGTAATGATATGCGTCTTTACCAAGCTGTGTAGTGTTTCTACAGGTGGTCTGTTCATTTTATTGTGATGCTACTATAACAATAGAGATAAATCAGTTTGGTTTGTCTGGTGCTCATTTGTTCTTGGGTAGATGGACCATTAAAGACGCCGTGCTCTCTAACCTTTGTCTGGTGTGTAGAGGTCTTAAGCCGTTACACAGGACGGGATGAAGGGGTTAATTATCAGCCTAGCTACATCACAATGAAACTTCTTTTGTTGCCATGTGGGGGTTTAGTGTTTCCACTTCAATGCTTCTGTCTGTGTGTTTATGAATGTTGGCGACGTGGACATGTTGTGTGCGAGCTACCTGTGGGGCTCTGAGCTGATATCGTGCTCGCGGTTACAGAGTCACATCTTCCTGTGCTCCCACTCCCACTGGAGGGAGGCGAGGGGGAGGAGAGGGGTGAGGGACTGTGCTGCGACACGCAGTGAGCCACTGCAAACCCTGGTGAAGGAGCACAGGAACATAGACACACGAACAGACACACACGAATGTGTTACCATGGCTGGGAAGTTAACGTACAGGACCATATCCAGCTTCAGCGTCCTCATTTTGGAAGATGAATGATGCCTTTTATTTCTTTTAGGCCCACAATGCATTAGAAAAAGTTCTGACTCTATTGTGTGTCACAGTTTATACACAAAGTTGAGTGTCTCTTATCTCTGAACAAGTGTTAAAGCTGCAGCAGAATGTGCAGGCAGCGGAGCCTGGTTATCTGTACGTCACCTGGAACTTTATCCACCGAGGCGAAGACCGATCTATTCGCCATGGGGTCGTTAGGCGCCCGCCTCGACTGCTCATAGAAACGGAATGGCAGGCCGCTGGGCGAAGCGTTGGCCGTCTGGCCGAAGCCCAACACCTCTGACGCACTGGGCTGCACGGGCAGGTCCAACAGAGCTGCACACACACGGTGAGATTAAAAATAAACACACAAATAGATCATTACGATTATCATCTATTAATCTTTAACAGAGTTGTTCTTGGGTAGATGGACCATTAAAGACTCCGCGCTTTCTAACCTGCGATCCTCTGCATCTTCATGCGGCGGGCCTGGATGCGACCTTTGGCCAGCCTCTGCTTGGCGATGATGCAACGGATGTGGTCAGCGAAGATGAAGTTGGCCTGCAGGATGGGGAGGGGCTTGGCGTGGGGGTTGGAGCTGGGCTTATGGATGACGATGTTCAACGCTCTGCTGTCATCCTCAACCCCAGACACCTGCATGTCCTGTTCACACAGACAGCATAGACGGGGGTGAGACGGAGAGAGTCAGGGGAATGTGTGAAAGACACACAAAGATGAACAACAACAAAAAGAATCATTGCTAACTGTAAAAAAATAACAGTTTTTTTATTATGTAATATATATAGTCTATATTTACATTTAATATCTTCTCTATCCATGCTGTTTTGATCTGGTTCTTTTTGTAAAGCACTTGGTAATCTAGTTTAGAAGGTTGCTTTATAAATCAAGTTTTCTCATCACTAGAAGAGCAGACCTAAAAAGAGCAGACCTAAAAAAGAGCAGCTCAGCTGACGGTCATAAGGAACAAAAAGGAAGGACACATGATTTCAATTTAATAGACCTTAACACATTTAGAGAACACATGATAATAAGTCACTCTGGTAGGTTTGTGATAAAACAAGTCTTGCATTCTGCTATTTAGGACTTTTACTAACTGATGTCATAGCAACACTGCAGAAAATGCATTAATGCATTGAAGTACAAAGAAGTGAAGCTCAATTATGGTGGTAATAGTGAAACAGAAAGGACACTTTTTGTTTGTTGCTCTTTGAGCTTTTGAGTTATACATAGCATATTTATTTTGTTTTTACACGATTGTGTTTATTAGAGATCCTTTATGAAACTTTTGTTATTTCATTGTTTTTCGTGCTCTACTTCAGGCTTTGAGGTGTCTCACACACACACACACACACACGCGCACACACACACACCAACATAACGGAGCGTCTCTGTGAGTGAAACCTGCTTCTTCAGAGACGATCATGTACGATGCAGTGAGCCTGTGGGAGACTTGGGCGTAGGAAGCTGATTTTGGGGTTTTGCCGAAAGATGACAAAACAGGTCTCTGTTCGGTGTTCCTGACCACGCACTGTACAGTAACACTGAGCACGTTTGGCACAAAGTTCACGTAGGGATTTTCAGACTTTTCTTGCAGCCAATAGAAAAAGCCAAACATCTGGCTTCACTTAAATATAGCTTTTCTTTTTTCCCCCCTTTTTTCTGTAACCACAAAGTAGACTTTTATGGTTTGAAATATTTGCACATTTTCCCTTGCTGACGTTTCTTTTTACTTACATTTTGATCTCTAGTTTGATTTGTTTCATCGGTTTGTTCTGAACTCTTAAATATATTTTAGCAGCAGTTAAGTTCATATTGATGTATGAAAAGTTTCCTGACCTCGGATGATAACATCATCAGTTTAAGTATGTTTTTCAGTAAATGTTGACGCTGTTTCAGCCTCGGGTAAATCCCAGATTTAAATTTGACCCCCCCTGTAATTGAGTTTGACACCCCTGATTTTTTTTATGAAATTGAATATTGAGAGTTTGGATAATATGGCACAAGGACACTTCCACACTCCCGTTCCACTCTTCTCTTACTTGGAGAAGGCCAGCAAACTTGACGACCCCCCATCCGAGGCGTTTGGTTTCCGGTTCGACCAGACTCATCTGGTACACATCCACTGCCAGGAACCTCTGGGCCTGGCCGCCATCTTTGCTCACCACCATGCAGGCTATGAGGTCACTGTTATCTGAGAAACAAAAAAAACAGGACAGGTAATCAACTGCTGATTCACTCAGGTCAAGGATCTGTAAATATGTGTCCTGAATGTGTCACCTGTTAGGATGTATAGGATGGTTATTTACAAGAAAAAAAACACAGCATCACTCATGTGGATCAACCTTAAGTGAGTAAAGAGAAGATTTAACAATGTACTTCTGGTTTATTGTACATCTGAATAAAATGATTAATCTTTTTAAGAAAACTTTAGTGCAAGATCAGTAACAGATTACCCAGTTTTTACCAAGCGACAACCTCCTGTCTTGAAAAATGAAGACAATGTGTTCGTGCAAAATCCTGGAGCTTGTCAAGTCTCTGCTTGAGGCTGATTCCAGGAACAACAAAGTCACATACACACAACAGGCCAAAAAAGCCGTTTTTACAGCATAAATGTGTTTACAGCCTGGTACAAAAAACTAAAGAGGTCTGATTAGTTATTGTCATCACTGGCACACACTGTACTTTGCATATATATATTTTTTTAACGGCTCTGTTTTGATATGAAGCGTGTAGCTGACATGATTTATAGGTGGGCGCGGTGTAACAGGTCGTCAAGAGGCTTACAACCCGCCTCAGCTCCAGCTCTCAGCCTGTCGTTAGGTTGACTGAAAGTTAGGCTGAGACAGGCGGCTGCTGCTGATGATCCTCCAGAGCCCCCTGCCATAAGATGGATGACATCACTCAGTCTCCGTCCATTTATATTCACAGTCTGTGGTTTTTACCAAAAAAATCAATCAGTCAGTCTTTATTTGTACAGCGCCAATTTCATAACAAATGTTGTCTCAAGACAATTTAAAGAAACGAAGGTAACCGACCGTACTCTTTGTTATGATGGATAAATGTTGGGTCTTTGTAAATATTATGAGCACAGCACTTAGAAACATAATGCTCAGAGTTTAAAACAGCTCTTCTTTCAGCACATGATTTCATGCATGACCACAGTCAGTCACTGAAACAAGTTAAAAAAAAACAAAGCAGAGGAGGATCTCAGCAGCTTCACTTCAGTTTACCTGCTAAAAGAAAACACCAAAAGAAAAGAGCACCTAATGATGACTTGATTTGAAACCACGAGTTCTGGTTACCGCCCACCCGACACCAGACTGACGTACAACCCCTGATCAACTTCTCTTTAACAGTCTCACTCACGGCCCTATCACTTTAATATGAGTAATGTCTGCTTCCTTGATTTCTATTCACTAGAATTTCAAATCTAAACTGGTTCCTTACTAATACGTGTGAACTTTGTAACTGTAATTTTCCTCAGTACACTTTGTTTTGTTTTAAAGCTCCTGTGACGTGTTTTAAGCTGAAAGTAAAACAGACTAAAATCATACTGATTAATTTGTCATGACCTATAAAAGTAGGGGGGTCAGCCAACAGCTTGACTTGACCCACTGAGGCAGTGAGGAGTGAAGAGTACCTGCAGCTGGAGAGGAAGTCCCTGGTCTACCATAGATACTGAGCAGCTCAAAGTGGCTCGATAAAATGTGGGACATTTACTAGACTGTTGAAAAATGATGTGTACAGACTACTGGATTTTTTTCTTCAAGTGTTTTAACCACAAAAACAAGTCTCAGGAATGAGACTTTCTATGAAAGGTTTGGTTTCATTACGTTTCTGGCTGGAACCAAGGAATTTTTTTTTAGATTCACTTCCACCCAATTAGAAGGAAGTTAAGCAGTTGGAATAAAGATATAGAAAGTAAAAAAGGATCAGAGTCAGACCTCGTTTCAGTCTAAGAAAGTACGTCAATACTCATCCAGAAAATGTGTTGCTGGTTCTACTGAAATTCCTGAGACACGCACTGTTCTCCTTGTTACCCACACACTCAAATACCGTATGTGAGAAAGGTAAAAACATGCGAAATATAGTTTTCTGTGCATTCAAAACAGCAGTTCATTGTGCAGCTGTCTGTGTTCAGCTCTCCCTGTGCCTGCAAGTATTCAATTTCCAAACATTCCAAAATCAACCTGCCCAACCAGTGCTGGAGGTACACAATGGAGTGATTGTATTCTTTAGTGTGAAGAAAAACACACAACAAAACAAGATCTGTAATTTTTTTACACTTCAGTACTTTCTGATACTACTGACCATTAAAACTCCTGTGAAGAGTTTAAAGCCTGTTTTGACTATTTCCATATCAAGACATCATTGTGAGTTGTTTGGCAGAGATTTTGAATAAAGACGGATGAGATTTGTTGTCAGAATGCGCTGCTTTTGCATTTACAAGAGAAAATCAGCAAAGAGATAAAGCGTTTGCTTTGACCACAGGGGGCGCCAAAATCAACACAAACAGAAAGTTCCTCATGGGAGCTTTAAATAATGGAGATTGTATCTTTTAAAACAAGTGGTATCAGAAAATATCGATTATTGAACATTTTCACAAACTTGGTGCCACATTTTGAGCACCCACTTAAGCCTAATGAAGCTTAATGAACTCTACTGCTTCACCATGACATGTTAAACAATATCTCTGAATACATTATTTTGCATGCTCCTTTAACACACGATTGTAGTGTAGTTCTAGGTACACTTCCTCAAGTGCCCTTAAAGACTTAAAGACTCAAAGTCCCTCTTCATTGGGAGTACATCATAACAACAGTCCCGCAACTCCACGGACACAAAAAGACATTGACAAAAGTTCAGTGATCGAGCATTAACCGCAGGATGTAGTGAAATGGAGACTGTGGTAGTGTGATGGTCTGAAAAAAAAAATTAGTGGCTGAAAGGTGGCAAGTTTAAATCCCCCAGACTCTGAGGAAAAACCCCTCCTCTTTCCACAATGACTCTGTTTGAGTGTGCTCTTAGTCAACCACCTGGCTTATACGAAAGTGACTGACTGTGCAAAAAAAGGAAACCAGAGGAAACCCAACAAGGGAATTCTTTTTTTGATCTTTCAAACAGATAAAAAGGCTGATTTTGGCTGAAGTGACAGCCAATTATTGGAAGCCATGTCACCGTGGTTACGAGCGCTCTTAAAGGCTATCATCTCCTAAGTCTGTTGCAGACTCAGATATGTACAGATGTAGGGAAACATCTGGTTTCACCAGATATGTTTCAATTCTTGAGTCTGGTGATTTTTCGACACATTTTTCAGTGTTCTTTTCATATCATCTACATTGTTGTATTTTAGTTAGTCTCATTCCTGTTTGTTTTTATGTTACTAGGGTGACATCTCCGTAAAGCATCTTCAGACACCTTCAGCTCGTCAGGTTTATCTCATTGATTTTCGGCAAACGTGTCTCCAAAAAGTACCGAAACTTCAGCTCAGTCACCATCACAGATGGTAAGATAACTTGAAAAGGCCAAGACTACCTACACTTACCACAGCAGGCAGTACAGTCACCTCTGATACAAGAACCACCGAATGGAATTAAAAATAACATCTTCTCTCTCATTCTAAGAAGTGGCTTTAAATAAAGTCCTGCTACCATTTGAATGATCAGAAATCAAAAACTAGATTAAACACTGAACTTTGGACATTTGTTCAACAATAATGTGTGTTAATGAGAGGAGTGTGATGTGGATACATTTTCATTCTAGCAGAAAAAAAGAAGACTTACGATGTAAGAATAGTCACATCTGTATTGTTGCATGTAGATCAAATTGTGTTTGTGTGTTGAAGCGTCTGAAAAAAGCTCACTACTGTTCACATTACTGTGAAAATTCACTTGTGATGTCTGGCAAGTTTGAGTTAACCACATGCAGGTTTCTGTATGATCATCTGCACACTTGTATGGTAGACTGTTCAGGTTATCTTACTGTGTTACGGTGAGTCTGTATGGTGTGTCTGATGTGAGGTTCTTTTTGTGTAGAGTGTGGCCTGTAGTGGTTGGATTAGTCTCTGCCTTTATTTCTCGTGTTGTTATGGAGGCAAGTATATTACATATGTTAGTAAAATTGATGACTGAATAGACTTTGTTTTAACTTAAACCAACTGTTCTTACCAACTCTTACGTTTAAGCTGTTGAACATTTTGGTTTTTTTTGTGTAAAAATGATACATGAAGAAAGCAGGTCAGCTGTCCTGTGCTCTTCTTTCATACAGTAAAGTGTGTTACTGTGTGTCTCTGTGGGTCTTACTGAGGTCTAACACGTCATCGGTCTTGATGAGGTCTTCAGGTCTGGTCAGAGGCAGCTGCGTCTCCGGTTCTCCCTGAAGCTGAAGCGATAAGGACCGCAGCATGAAGAACACGCGGATAGCCTGTGCACACAAACACAAAAGTTAGACAAGATGAATCTTGCTAACATTTGTTTTTAAAAACCATATAAAGGTTGGTACTGGGCCACATTGTCGTCATTTCTCTGCTGCATTGTTGTCGTTTCTGGCAGAACTAAACAGACTAGAATGTGACACAACTGTAATGAGTGTTACAAGGTATGCAGGTATGAAGGTATTACAAAAGGACAAGTGTTGCTTTCATAGAACATATATTGGTACATTTCATAAATCCCAACTCCAAAATCTAACTTCACCATCTAACAAATGTAATTTTTGACTCATGGCAATGTAGGCCAGGCTCCAGCGTGTGTGTGTGTGTGTGTGTGTGTGTGTGTGTGTGTATTTGTGGACACACCCTGCGTGTCTTCTCCACGTCCCCACAGGGCAGCCTCTTGACAAAGTCGATGCCCGTCAGAGGGGTGCCGGTGGGTGGCAGCAGTATTGAAGCGTCCATCATTAGATACTCCACGTTCAAAGGTTTGCTCTGCAACATGCAAACCCACCAAGAAACAAGACTGTGTTTGTAATCTCCCGTACATCGTGTTTCATTACAAGGGGGGAAAACAACAACGAAACAGAGTAAGACTTGATATGAAGGCCTTCTCACCGTCATGCTCCTGTACTCATCCTCAAACATATCCAGAAAGATCTCTTCGCCCTGTGAGGACATGAAATGCTGGTTCAAAATAAGACAGAGAAAATAAAAGCTCAATGTCTTATCGCTACATGTTTAAGTAGTGATTTCTAACACAACATTTCAATTGTAGGTCATTTTCAAATGTCAGGTATAAAAATGATGCCAATGCACATGAAAAAAAAACACATTATTATTATTTTTTAAACCAAATCGAGAACCAAACCACGATGAAGATGATGGAGAATACAAGATTATTTAAATATACTTGGGTAAGTATTTGGATGATCAACTTCTACTTTTAAGTAATTGGGCGACTTTTGCCTTTATGTTTTGGACAGGACAGCTGAAGAGAGACATTTTGGGAGCAGAGAGAGGGGGAAGACACACAGCTGAATTTGTGTCCTGGAAAGATTTCCACTCATGTTTATGCTTTCCATTTTCTTTGCAACTGGGTCATGTCTCAAGTTACAGGAATGAGAGACACACAGTGTGGATATAAACACACAGTCATGACACTTTATGATAAGCATCACTTTCTGTAGGGAACACAATGTACTGTATATGTTCTTTACACAGTGAAGCCACATTTCCCTACTACTTGCTAATATCAAAATACTTCCAAACATAACATTAAGTCAACATCCCGCTCATGTGTTGGTGTGTTCCAGCACGTCACACATCTTAATGATGGTTGGAGCGGGAGAGAAATTCTCAGAAGTGTTTCATCAAAAATTTTAAACATGTTGTGCAACCAAAGCAGGAAATGCTGGACTGATAAGACAAGTTGTCTGGGCACGCTCGTTTGCACACAGCACAGTGATTGTTATAATTTGTAGATGTTCATCACCAGTTTGTCCTGTCCGCCTCACTGACCTGACAGATAAAGGCTTAAACACTCAACCTGTTACTCAAGTGAAAATGAAAACAACCGCAGCTAGGAGTAACAAATGTTAGGATCTTCAATTGAACAAAATGACATGAAATGAAATGAGCAGCTCAGTTTAAGATCTGATGTTTGAAAAATGTGCTTTTTTTTGCAGACGTTTCCCCTGAAATTGTTTTGGACATTGGGCTATCTTTCCTGAGCTGTTTTCACATTATGCAATCATGAACATATCCAGAGAAGTCAAGACACCCTACTAAAGTTGTGTTTGATAAAGATAAAGATAAAGATAAACTTTATTGATCCCCCGTGGGGGAAATTTGTGCATTACAGCAGCTCCAGAAAACAGGGGACGGGAATATAATTAAAATAAAAATAGAAGTTAAAAGCAAATCAAACATATTTAAATTCAGTTAAATAAAAAAATATAATAATGTAAAATTACACAGTAACTACACAGTTGTTCTTAAAAAATAAAACACACAGCTGGTGTAAAAAGAAATACTAGTTCTTAGTTATAACCCTATTTTTCATCAGGCCTCTCTGTTTAACGGTCATGTTTGGATTTAGTGTTTCCTTCACCTCCTTGGACCTCGAGGACTGACGTGACTGAACCAGGAAAGGGCACACAATTTAAACTCTTGTGAATGATCCCAAAACTGATAACCAAAAGAGATGCATAGTGAAACAGAAAGAGAGAATTTGTCCCATGCCATAAATAAATGACATGATATACATGGGAATTACTTTCAGTTTGACAGATACCCTTTTCAGGGAAATGGTGTTAGTTATAATCAGAGGATACATACTTGTGTGCACATTCATCTAGAGCACATGTGTCAAGAAAAAAAGAGACCTAACAGGTAGATTGTGTTTTTGATTTTGTGGTGGTGTGGTTCACGAGAGGAACTGGTCATGACTCCAGCGTGGCTGTGTGCGCTTTTCTTTGTTTACCTCCCTACATTACTGGTTTTCTGTCTGTTTGTCTCTGCCACTAACTGTTTCTGTCCAAGCAGCCAGAACAGTAAAGTTTCCATGCTTTGACTGCCAACTGAAATCCCACTCTGCTGCAGCAATCAGCAGCTGAAGTAAACTGAAATACTAGACCTTCTCTTAAACAATGAATCAGTTTGTAACTCAGGCTGCCACCTATGGCTGAACTCAACTTTGTTCTGAATATATATAGGTTGTTGGAGAGAAGCACTTGGTTATTATATTACGCTTGGGTGTATGTGTGTGTGTAGGGTGGATAAGTGTTATAAAGTGTGGTTGATCAGGTGTGTGTAACTGTGTACACTCACCTTATAGAATCTTCGCAGTAGATGCAGACTTTCCTCCCGAGCACCCTGCACATTCAAACATGAAGGACAAATAGTGAGACGTTTGCAAGTACACCGTGTGAACTTTGATGCAATACAAATTTCATGCATCCTTAACTTAAATAAATAAGTGTTCAAGCAGTAATCTTTCTAGAAAAAATAAACACAGGAGACTGACAGGTAGTCTACCAACACCTGCACTTGTCCCCATTAAATAATACATGATAAAAACACAGCCCATGTGAAATGTACCAAATCCTTGTTTTGATTATTGTTCAAAAACAATCATATACCTGCAAAAAATATTGAGACATGGACAATAGACTGAATAAATAATGAAGTCAGACTGGAGCACTCCGGGCACCCGGGATTGATCTTGTGGTACACTGGGAGTCTCTTATATGGGAGTCTCAGATTTTTCTATTATTAGATAACGATGTGCAAATCAAATGGTTGACAAGCAAAGCTGTGATGGCAGGTGGAGGAAGCAAATATGACAGTTACATTTCCAAACAGGAACTATTTGAAAGAAAAGTGCGGTGGATACGTTGAGCAGCACAGCAGAAACTGAAGTCAACGACAGTGAACCCAGCTAAAGTGCAAGAGGCGACGTTAGCAGTGCCAGTGGTGACACTTTGACACCTGCTAGCAACAAACAATGCAAGGAAAGACATGACTCGAGTCACATCCAGTTTGAATTCTTTTGGCACAGAGTGGCACAGAGAATGAGCCTAGGCCGCAGTGTGTGGTCAGTAATACATAATGTGCATATCCGGAATAAAATGGCCTTCTGTGTAAACTGTATGTTTAGTTAAATAGCCCTATGTATTTCAATGTTGGCCATAATGGTGGTACTTTGAGAGCAAAATATTTTCTGTGTGTTCCATTGTGAAAAGTTTGAGAACCACTGATAGAAACCTTGTATATCACCTTGCTTTCAACTAAGTTTTTTTTTGTTTTGTCCCTTTTAGTTAATTTAGTTAATCTGTAAATAAATATTCACTGAATACTTTCCAACATAAGTCTGACAGCTGCTCCAGCTAAACGGTGAGACATGTCGATGATATTTACATGACAAACTTTGAATCCCACATTTAAATGGAACAGAATACCCTGTATGGTTCCTGTTAATTAATGTGTCACTCCTGCTCCGTGGTATGCAAAGCCAACTCCTTTAACTGTGAAAGCAATCATTGCTTCCCTGGTGAGTCAACTACATCATGAGCCAGAGAGCGAGAGGATGTTCTTCCTGCTGGGATAACACAATGAGAGTGCGTTTACGAATGGTAATCCTTCAACAATGCCAAGCCTTATCTGAATAAACTGAACCTGGTAACATCCGCTATGAGAGATTATCAAAATGACTTTGTCAGTGATTTCCACACAGCGGGGTGGAGAGAGAATAAGCAGTTCAGTGGACATTTCACACTAATTATAAAGCTAATTAATTTCTAGGCTTGGTTTTTGTCTTTTTTTCTTCATTGAGTAGAGAACAGGGCCAGAAGTTGATTAGAAATAATGATCCTGGAAAAACCTCCTTCTTACTTGTCGTAGTTGTCAGAGGTGGGAAATTCTTCATCCAGTAGAACTCATGTAATGTTTAATTTAATGAAATCAATACTAAGTGAAAGTTGGTTACATCTGCCTCATACCAAAAGACAAATTACAAACGCAGGAGGACTACCATTTCCTGTTAATACAGTGAAGAGACTTAAGAGGAATTAAAAAAAACAGTTCAGGATTACTTGAAAATGAGAGGAGGAAATAAAAAAAATTCCCAGCAAGAAGTTTATTGCTGCGCAACCAGGTTGTGCTCTCCAACAGGAAGTAGAATGGATGAGGAGAAAGGGAGGGAGTGAATAAGGAGTTACTTCAGAGGTGAGATGTTGTGTTAAAGTGCTAGTGGGAGAGAAAGAAAAATATTTTGTAACTAGACATCATTATGTGAAATATGTCTTTGAGAACACGATAACATTTCCTGTTAAGTTCATGGATGACTTAACTTCCCTTCACTCTACTCTGACCCTTGAACTCTGCATGTGTGTCTGTGGGTTAATGGAGATTTGTGAAATGGACTGTTTATGGTGAGAGAGTTATAAAAAAGGTGTATAAGAGTGAGTTACCTCCAGGCAGGCCAGGTGAACATCTTTGATTATACAGTCGCTCCCAGACAGCACGGACTGTTTTAGCAAAAGGCAGCTCAGCTCCAGCGTAGCCAGACGCACTTTACCATCTACACACAGAGGACACATTTATCAGGATACCTCACACACTACAGTCACATGCTGGCTTCACGTTGCAAAATACACAAGAGATATCGTGTCAAAATGTACACTCTAAAGTTATAACTGCACCAGAATTTTCTAACTAAATGAAGATGATATTTTTGTCGATATATACAGAATAATCAGAACTCTTGTTCTATGTAAACAGCATTAACCATGATGATATGTTTTTGTAAATATCCATAGAAAATACAAAATCACAAGATATGAAAGTAGTTGTTTCGGGAATGTAAATCCCAAATAAAGTTTGTGAACTGTGGTCAGCGTGAACTGAGATTTTATAATGGAAGATATCTGAGAGACTTATTCCTCAGGATGAAACGATTATGGATTTTGACATCTCAATTATTTTGCTTTTGATTACTAATTTATAAGTCACATGCAGTCTTTAGTAAATTGTTATTTATTGCTGCTTTTTGCAAACAGACATGAAGTTATCCAGTACAAAATAATAAATAACAGTAAACGAGAAAGTCCCTCTGTCCCCTCTGAATTGGAAGTTTTGTGGAAAAACACATCTAGTTGGCCTTTTGACTTGAACTGTTGATGCATAAATAATCATTTAACAGTGATCATAAAGCATAATGAAAGTACAAATCAGAAAGTCCATGCATTTTAACTACGCACTTCCCTTTTTAACAAACAATGCAGCCAAAGGTCAAAAGTCTTCTCTTTTTCCTGCTGGTATATTCCCCTAAGAAGCCCAGCGTTAACTACACAGATGGGGGGGGGGGGGGGGGGGGAAGAAACGTTGAACAGTCCCTGATAGATGACATGCAGCATTTACATGCTACACTGAAGCCAAACTGTAACCACTCAGTTATTATGTATTAACATTACTCGGGCGTGTAGTGCAGAAGCTGCATTAGCTTTCATGTTTTTGTCACTTTAGCCTCTACTTTTTTTCCTGCAGGATTTTGTTATGGGGCTCTATCGTCTTCAATGACTCCATAGTCATTCTGTGTACCTGAAATGTCCCCCACACTGCAGACTTTATTCATGTCTTCTGAGGATACAAAGCTTCACTGCAGGTTCTCTCTGCCATGGTAAAGCTAATGTAGCTTAGTTTGAGTAGGACGGCACACTTAGCTGGTGACACTTTTTTTTGTGCCATGCTGGGTATGCCAAAAATAATGTTCCAGCCCCCTTTTTTGTGAATGAGAAAAGAAACATGTGGTGTTGCGGAGCCTTTAGGATTAATTAACTGTGACGTTTTAAACCGCCCCATTCCTACTTGAGCCACAAATTTACATAACTTAAGATAAAGACAATGTTAAAATCTTAAAAGCAGATGATTTTAAAGGTAATGTTTGTAATTTTGTCTCTGTGTTTGTGTGCGTCACCTGGCTGTGCTGCCTGGTTCATGATTCTGATGAGTCTCTCTGACAGCACCAGGCTGTAGGAGCTCCTCTCCTGGTCAGGAACTGGCAGCTGCAGACGCTCTAGAAGATCTCTGTTTATACCTGCAGATAGACAGCAGGTAGACAGACCAGGTAAGGACAAAGTTGAATGAAGATTTGGTGGCATAACTTGATTACTGTAATGGAATTTGTGGTCTCACTGCATTCAACTGAGATTCTGCAGCTATGGTATAACCCCGGGGTTATCTCTTCTACATGTGGTCATCTTGAAAGTGTGGTTTGTGCAAACGTCTCTCCACCAGAGTGGTAGAGTTTCAGAGAAACGATGATGACTTGTAGACTTTGAATCATGAATCCAGAATTGTTTTGGATAAATAGATTGTCAATCGAATCCTGACCCGAAGAATCGAAATCGAATCATGAGACACCTAAAGATTCCCAGCCCAACCACTCACTAGGTCTTTCAGGGGCCCAGATATTTCTGCAGGCGGGCCTGTGTTCAGATGTAAAAGTAGAAAATAAAGTGTCTGTGCTGAGTGTCTATATGGACCTCTGATATGGTTGACTTCTTTTGAAGAATGAGCCATTAAAAGCAACGTGTTCACTGTACACAAGTATGAATACAAAGAAAAGCAAACCTTTGCTATGCGACACAGCGTAAAGTAGACAGAGGACAAACAAAGCGTGGTAGTCATCACTGGTGCAGTCCAGAGCGCTATACACCATGTCCAAGAACGGTCTGCGAGTACAAAAAAAAATCTCATTAACCTTTTATTCATTGTATAGACTGAATATACTGCTCTGAGATTTATGCAAAAAAAACACCACATAATAAAAAGGAAATTAAACTCACAGTTCAGACAGTGTATATGTGTACCTGCTCCTCTGCATGTGCGTGCGGGTGGCTGCAGCCGTCTTCTCTTCATCAGTGATGTTCTGCTCGGTCAGCTCTGACACCTTACACTTCTCCATCACCACCATCTCTATCTCTGTGAGCGCCCAACACACACACACACACAAACACACATTTTGTACTCATTTGCATAAATGTCCAGAAATGTGAAGTTTGATTTGAATGCTTTTCACATCACACTCTTGACAAAGACAATAAATGATTAAAGTTATGGAAAAAAAAAAAAAAAAAAAAAAAGAATCCTGTCACTAGTGGTTATGATTTCACATTCTGATGTGCTTCCTTCTCACTCCTGACGGCCTCAAAAGGTGATGCCACGAGATTCTTATTATTGTACTGTTATGAAGTACTATAGAGCAAACAATTGATTTCCAATGCATACAAATGTTCTTTGTAAGAAAATTTCAGCTTATGTTGCAGTCTTTACTTGAAAAAAGGTTTATTCTGGTTTTAACTTTTTCTTTCCCCCTAGTCAGTTATAAAGGCTTGGTCGAGTCTCATTTACACACTTTGTTTTCCTCTGCAGCTTGCAATGCCTCTTGAGTTTAAACCCATGAAGTTAATAAATAAATAGTTTGTTATGGCCTGTTGACACATTACAGACTGTAGCTTCACAGAGACTCTGCAAAAAGAGTATACTCAGTCAAAGTTAAGAAGGAATCATTTCAGATGAGTGGGATGGTCATATTCAAATGTTTTTTACAAACACACACAGAGCAGGATTGAGAGACAGGCGGAGAGGTGAGGAGCACAGGATGGATGGTGTGTCACCGTGGAAATGGACAGTCAGCTGCCATGGAGATTTGTGTGGGACATGTAATAAGTGGTAGCCATGGCAACCACAGGGAAATAATAATAAAAAAAAAGTAGCCAAACGGGAAGCAACAACAACAGGGAACCATCATTTCAAAACCAGTAAAAGAGGAATTAAGGCATTATTTGAATGTTTTTCTCTTCCGTATTTTCATTGTTTTGAACAGTCTCCTTTTATAGGAATTCTGCATCACCTTAACTTGACATAAAACTTAAAATCATGACTAGGGGTGGGACAACATTTCATCGTCCTGACTCCTCTGATACTGACAATTATTGAGTCACTAGTGTAAATACAGTTTATCTGCTAATTTGACTAACTGCATCACTAATTCATGACTCCCCACAGTGGCTCTTTCAACAAGAATTAGGGTAACGTGATCCAAGGTTAATTGGCCAAAGAAGACGTCAGCAGTGTTTAGGGCAGTAACTGGATGTACAGTTACAATCATGTGCATGTTGAATAAAGTGCCCAAGATTGACTAAAAACAGAACATTTACAGTGAAGTAAAGCTATCATCATCTTCTAAACTTCGTCTCTCCTTCTTTATGTTTTGAGATGAGGGCTGCTGCTGTGGTGGCTGTTTAGCACCCAGGGTGCATCATGGCAGACTGTGTCTACATTGATGGGAGTAAAGAAACACTCAAAAACACAGTCCTGTACTGCTGTGTCCAACAAGACACACACTCACCTTCCGCCGTCTCCCCACTCGCTCTGCTTCCCTTAGAACTCCCACCTCCTCCTCCTCCTCCTACTCCCTCTGTACCTTTTCCCTTCTCCCTCTCTCGGCCTCCTTCGCGCTCTCCTCCTCTGCCTTCGTCGTCCCAGCCCTCCTCTCCTCCTGCGCCGCCACCTCCACCTCCGACCCCTCCCCCTCCCCCTCCCCCAGCCCTCTCGTCATCTTCGTCCTCGCCCAAGTTCTTGTAGTTTGGTCTCTTCTGCGTTTTCTTGCGGCCACGGTGGCGGGACAACTCCAGAGAGCGCTCGAGGGACTCTAGGGGCTTTGTGAACCTACGCACACCTCCTGCATTGGCCTGAAAAACAGAGAGCAATGACAGAGGGTTTTAGACCAAAGACTGTACATGACATGGACTCAGTCTTAGTGATATTACTCATCGGCTTTATAAAGCCCAAATATGGCGACAATATCAACATATTGAAAATGCTGAATCCATCCAACTTTCATTCAATCTAGACACAGGTAAAGAGGAGGGGGCCTTAAGCCTTCTTGCAAAGAGCCACAACACACCCAGCTGTCAGTCATTTCAACCACACCCCCATTTACGCAAATGTAGGTATAACTCTTCTTGTATCCCTCCACTTATAAAGCCAGCATCAAGTGGACACTTGAGTAACTGCAGTTTTGTGCATTTCTGCCTTGTGGTAAATGTTTAATTGACTTTAGTTGACACTGTTGGAAAAGGCTGCTTTGCAGTGTCTGGCCCAAAGACGTCAGACATGTGGCTGCAGGAGCTGGGGATCGAACCCTCAACCTTCAGGTTGACAGACAACCAACTCACCACTGAGCCACAGTCGCTGTAACTGTGGCAGCATAATTTTTCAACACCTAAGGTAATTTTTTGAGAAAGAAACACCACACATGCCTGACAGAGTCATTATTTAACAACTCTTCATTGGGTGGGAATTCTAAGTGGGCATCAAGCCAACTCTTACATTGTGTTGGTGGTGGTTTAAATAAAGCAATGATTGATAGTTTCCTTCCTGATTTTTCACATCTACATTGTTATACAATGGTTCAAAAATGATAAGGACAAAATATAGAAGGCGTTCATTTACGGTAAGTCAGACACCAGATATTTTGAACGTAAGGGAAGCAACATCTCTGCATCCCGTCACTGGTAGACACACAAAAACACACGAGAACACTTGCATATGCAAATACACCCTTACATGCCGATATCTTCTCACACTTGCACACAAACACCGAGTCTTACAGTAAATCCTCGGTGAACTATCGTTTCATCCAAGAAAGAAAACACGCACATGCCACTTCCTCCCTGATAAACTTAATCCGAGCAGTGTTGAAAATGACCACTTTAAACACACACAGACACACAATGGTGTTAAGGCCAAACCACCTTCTGAAATATCTCCAAAACAAATGCAGATACAGACGCAGGAAACAGCTGGGGGATGATTAGATACATTTTGTATTACGCCACTGAAGACAGAAAAGTTGCTCTCAAAGTTTTAAATGTCATTTGTAATAGGCTTTATCTGGAACAGAATTACCCAATATTTCCTATGTCTTGTATTTTGGTTGCTGTGGTATCAAACAAAAACAGTATGTCTATTGTTTGATTTTTATTGTAAAGGTTTTATTGGAGTTTAAAATCTGGTATTGTGAAAACCCTAGTTTCTAATGGTTTGTGTGACAAAAAAGCCTTCTTTTCAGACATTAACCTGAAGAATAATAAAGCTATATGCATATTAGATGTAAATCCTCATGTGCACGATCACAGCTATGATACTGATGTCTACATCAACATTTGTACAAACTAGCTTTAAGAATGTGTGATAAAAAGAAAAAGAAACTCTGTATGCTCTCAGACACAAACCACAGACTAGTATCAGTGTGTGTGTGTGTGTGTGTGTGTGTATGTGATTGTGAGTTGCACCTGTCAGCCGAGTATGTTCTGGTAAACCGCTCGCAGCCTGTGCTGAGAAATTAATGGAGTTCAGGGAGCATATAAGACAAACCTACGTACATATACACACACACACACACAAAGGCAAACTCCTATACAACCAAACATCACCCTACCTTATAAAAGCCATGTACAGAAAAGCTAAACACCTACGACAGCTGCATGTGCTTATGGGGAAAAAAAAGACACTTCAGTACAGACATGCAAATGTTGACTTTATGTCCCTAACTGGTGCATTTGCAAAAAACCATGTGTGCAAAAGAAAGAGCGAAAAAAAAAAAAACACTTCTTCCAAGAAAGAGATCTGGGTTAGGTGAGCTCTGTCACTGTTCCATCATGTGACCTCTTTGCTGCCACATCACAGACAAACAGGAAGTACTATGTGACCACCTGCGCAGAAACAGATCCCATGCCCTGTCAGTCTGTGTTTCATCTCGATATCAAACACAAACACAGCAGCTGCTCCATCTGATGTGGCACAAACAGTTTTACTGCAGGTTTAATGTTCATTAAGAGTATTAAACACTTGACTTAATAATCTATACAGAACAGGAAACATGATTTAACTCTTATATTCTTTCAAGTGTCAGGTCATGTTGAATTCAGTTGTGCCTTTCAAAATGGAAAGCTAAAGAAGCTTCAAATGTGAGCTCTACAGTGGCAAAACAGCACCAACAAGCAGTACAAGAGTCCTAAAGCTGCAATAAAGTGAAACCTCCGTGTTTCTGTACTTGTACACAGAGCTTTAAAAATGCAACATGTCCATGACTTTAAATGTGTCCGCACATGCAGAGAGAGAAATCAACACTGTTGTTGAAGGACCAGCTCACAGGTACAAGTCTGGTTCTGGCTGCCTCTTGTTGTGGTAGACCGACATCGTTAAGACATCACACCTAAACTCACATTCAACTGGTCTAGCGTACATAATAGCACGCACACGCACACACGCAGCACGGAGAATAACCGCAGGGGTTCTCAGAAACGCTCACCACCTCAGCACACCCACCTGGCTTCATCAACAGATGGTCACAAAGTAAAGAAATGGGGGAGGACAGACTGAAACTGAAGATGGAAGTGGGACAAAAAGCCAACGAGTGGTAAGTGAAATAAGATGGGGAAGGCATGGGGGAGACAAAGAGAAAAAGAAAGAGAAAGACACATGGGAAATCATAGAAAAGGGAAGCACAGATTTGAATTCAAAGAGAATATCATAGGATGAGGTAAAGAAAAAAAAAAGTAGAAAAAGCATCTTGATGTGTCAGTTCAAGATTGAGACTAGAAAGAAAAATAATGAAGATCATTTGCATATTGATGCTTTGCTGTGGGTGAATCATGGAGAAAACCATTGACCCCGCAATCTCATAACCACCAACACACACTTCTGGAACTACATCTATGTGGTCGCCCGCGTAGGTGTGCTTGTGTACTGTACTCCAAGTGTGTGTTTGTGTGTGTGAGCATTGCACAAGCGGTTTAAAAATTACATTTGTGTAAGTGCTCCGTGTGTTACCGTGTTCTTGTGTGTGCTGTGCAGGTCTGTCTGCGGGGTGAAGACGGACAGGTCTCCGTTGAGGATGACGTCGGCCAGAGCGTTGACCATTGGCTTATAGTGGATGATCAGAAACACCTTGAAAACATTCAGACATGCT
Organism: Labrus mixtus; assembly: GCF_963584025.1. Lineage (NCBI taxonomy): Eukaryota > Metazoa > Chordata > Actinopteri > Labriformes > Labridae > Labrus > Labrus mixtus. Next base: position 18,929,872 of record NC_083631.1, on the reverse strand, counting down.
CAGTTAGGAAATTAAATAGAAGTAACTGAGAGTAACTCTTTAAAAACAAGAACCATTCATTGACAGCTAAATTCATATTTTAAAAAAAACATGTACAAACAAATAGAAATCTGAGACCCCTACAATAAGTTAAAGGACTTTATTACTACCGTACTGTATGTAAAATCTTTCTGATCAAAGTTGCGACAGTTTACTTTAAATTTCAATGTTGAACTACCAGAGTTCAATGGACAAGTTTCAGTAAAGGTTAAAAATAGAAGGATTGATCTTGTTTTACATATAATAGTAGCCACAGTGTGTTTAAGAATTAGACTTAACAAATATGTTTAAAGCTTCAAGGTTTTCCAGGATTCAACCATTAGGTTGACATAAAATCAAACAATCAAGTGCACTGATGACGTCTGTATGCTTACTTGAGACAGCAGGTAGAGGGAAACCTGGGGGTTGATCCTTCGGTCTTCAGACTGATGAATACAGAGGAAAGAAGACGCATGAAGCCAGAATGATTAAGTAGTTTGACAATCATTTAATAGTTCAAAAGAAGAATGTGCAACATTTTACACAGAAATACAGCAGAAATCAGGTCTATCAGGTCTCTCAGAGTCAATACTGTCTACAATGAGTGAGAAGTGCGAGTCCCGCCAGCTGTACTGTTGTCAGAGCCGTGTTTACATGGACGGGACGGCCTTGAGTATAAAGCTGTTTTAGTCAAGCACTAGAGAAAAGAAGAATAACATACTCACTGCTTATTTGGATGTCATGTAAGTGTCTTTAGATCATCGTCATTCTCTGTAAATTTATGTGCAATATGAAGCTATGAGTTAACCAAAGTGTGCTGCCGATAGCATGCTAAGATAACAATGCAGTTTTACTTTGGATTAATGCTGTTGCTCAAGGGCGACGTCTACTGGATCAAAAAGTCGCACATTCTTCATTTAAAAAGACCCATGTCCACAGTTCTGCATCAGTGAAACTCAGTTTTAAGACGCCTGAGGGAGGTGTGGGCAACATACCGTCTCCGGGCAGACCAAGGAGTAGACATAGAGGGGCAGGAAGAGGCGGTTGAGGAGGTGGTCCGTCAAAACGTCGTTGAGGAATTCACAGTTGATGATGAGGATGTCGTTCAGGTAGTGGAGGTGGTCGAGGTGCTCGGCTACAAGGTCACTCAACTTTCCTCTGTTCTTGTGTCTGGGAACAACGAAGGGAGAGAGGAGGAGAGATTTTTTTTGGTTAGATCATCAAGAATTAGAGTGTCATGTGCAATATTTTAAGTCAGGAAAAAGCTTCTATGTACAGGGCAAAGATCCAATTTAAAAGCCACAGGAGATTAAATGTAAGGCTGTATTCAGTGTTACAACATTTGAAACAATACAATTAGTCAAAATATATTACAATGCAAATTCAAAATATGCATAATGCACTTGACTTAAACCAACATCTGATGAGAAAGACCTGACCCCTAGTGGTCACAGCAAGAATGACATTGAGAAACATTGAGAAAGACGGGATTCATTGCACTTACTCTTCATCCGTCTGCACGCACTTGTCCAGTTCGATCACATGACTGCCGATAAACCAGACCAAGTTGCTGAAATATGGCACAGCCGTCTTATCTCGGATGTAGTGCAGCATGTGCTGGTTGTCCACTGGATAGAGGAGGGTCAGGGTCAAGAGCTGGATTAGGCTCGTCATCCACTGAATCAAATTTGCTCACAGAATCACACATGTTTATTCATACTTTATATTCCCAGCAAGTAACCAAAAGGTGAAACTTAAATATGATTTCAAACACATAATTTAAAGTATTTAAAGCAAGAGGCAAATTAATAAAATTAACCACCCACATTGAAAAAAAATTAAGAACATGAATTGGTTTAGGCCAGTCCATTGTTATTACAACAAAGAGGGAATACAACTGGAGTGAGAGTAACACTGGCCAGTTCAGTGTCTGTTACAAACAAAAGTGTGACTGAGGCTACTTGTGTTGATAAAAGACGCTGGGTGATGCGCTTTTTCTCCAGGCGGCTGCAGGAGCTGCGAACACTCTCTACCCGTTTAAAACAATCGAAAAAAACGCTTGATGGACACAGGGCCTAACAAGTGATCTCACAAACACTTTGAGATGCATATTGGGATACCTGTAAATCAAATGAATGATATAAATAAAGCTAAAAACAAATAGCAAATCTTAGTGGCCATTAAACACAGTCCGTACTATGAGAGTGTCATACCAGCTTAGCCACTAGGGGATGAATTCAGAACTAAAGTGAAAGAAGACAACAAGTTAACTATAGGGACAGAAACGATCAAACCCATCACCAAAATAACAACCAGCATGAGGGGCTCAGCTCAAATTAAGTCGGTGGAACAATTAACCCAAGACAGAAAGTAGTCACAGGGCATGCAGTTTGTTTCTGCATGTATGTAGGAGGGCGGGGGGAACAGAATGGATCACAAAAACAAGATTTGCAACGATATTCAAACCTGCACATTTAAACAAATACACCATTAGATAAAGCTAGGACTGGGTATCAGCAACAAGTCATAATGTAATGTTTAATTTAATCATGTTATTTACACTTTTGACAACAAATTTGAGGTTTTAAAACAATCTCAGACAGGTTTGTGTCTGTGCCAAAGTTCTGTACAATCAGCCCTGATACCCAGCCCTAGGATAAAGACTGAATGAATGGAACCAACTTACATGAAACTGGAGTTAGGCAGATGGGGCGCGCAGAGGGAGGAGGGAGAGGAGGAGAGAGACAAAGAGAGGTAGAGGTAGAGAAGGAGGAGGAGGAGTGGTTGTTGAAGAAGAGGGGGGAGAGGAGGAAACAGACACAGGGTTAATGTGAGTAAAGGGGCGGCTGTGGAGGGGTGAAGAGTGGGAATAACCCCGCTGGTATCTACAGAAATATACTGCAAACAATGGCACAATCTGGCAAAGGGGTTACCAAAACATTTTTTTTTTTTTTTTGTAACTTTGGAAGATTTCACAGCTTTTACTGTTTCAACACTTGAAAAACTCAAAACAGTCAAGCCAATGCCGTAGCAACATTTGATCAAAACATCTAGGCCTAGATGCCAGCTTGTTAAGTAATGATGTCTGTTCAATTCCTTTTCCAGGTTGTCATGTGTTGCAGTGCATGACACAAGAAATCAGTAGGAAGCATCAAACAGCAACATGTTCTACATTATGATGAATTTCATTGCAACATACTGGAACCTGAAGTGTTGTGACACTGCGCATATCTCTAAAAGTACATTCCTTTTGCTACAATAAGCAGTTTTTAGCATTGGTTAAAATAGATAGAAAAAGCCACCAATACAGCTGCTGCACTGAATCTGTACTTCCCTAATTGACTGATTCCTTAGAACAGCCAATGACCCACCCTGCTATAATACAATCCCAATAACAAAAGGTTACTTCATTTATGGCTCACATTCATCAGTAGTGGTTGAATTCAGTGGTTCTAACTGTAATCCACTGAAGTCATATGATGTTAAGTGTACATGCTAGACTGGACAAACACTTAAGAGACAAACATGACACTTTAGTTTATATGTTGCAGTGATTGTATGTTTAGACAATGTCATTCAAAGTGAAGAGGAGCATGATGCGTGGAGAAAAGCCAAACCCCCCCTTAATGCACCACCCGCCTCCCGGAGGATCGAGCTGCACTGAGAGACGGTGTGAAAAGAGTAGCAGAGGCCGAGGCGTCACAATGCGGAAAGCAACAGAGCTTTAGGAAGAAGTCCTGTCATTGTACAGACCCAGAGCATCACCACTGTGCTGCTACTGCATGCACACAAGTTTAATTTGGAAACACTGTAATGCTTATGCATAATAGATTTTCAGCTAGGGGATTTTAACAAACGTTGCATGAAAGAGTCATCTTGCTTTATTATGTTTGTAAGAGAATATTTACTCTATAGGTGTTTCATATCCAGCTGACGATTAACATTCAACAGTTGGAAAAGTACAGCATCCTTGTTTACAAAGTATCGATGCACACTAATATCGATATCTGATACAATCGTCTCAATGATGGTGACATATATCTTCTTGTTGTTCCCACACCTTGTGTTTTTAAGTATTATACATTTAATGGATGAGTTAAAGGTAAGGCTTTTAAATATACAGTTAATATAGCAATATTACCTCTCTACTAATGTCAATGTATTCAATTAATCAAGGACAATTGTTGCCAGCTGGCTGTCCCAATAATAATAATAATAATACACACGGTAGCGTAAGAGTTAGCTTGTTGCCATAGAAACAAAAAAAATGAATTGAATGAAGTCAGACTAGATGTTACTAAGTGTAAAAGGTGATAGTTTGTTTATGTATTTGATGATTAGAAATAAACATTTTTATTTGTCCTTGTAATTCTCAGTGAGGATTGTGTGCACACCTGACAGACCTGCACAGATGCCGCCTTACTGTAGAGTGTAGAGTTTATGTTTATTCTGAGCTCTAATTATTCATACACATTTTTGTTGATCTGCTGTTAAAGCTGTTAGGTTAAGCAGGAAATCTGGTCTGTGTAGGACCTTCTGTGTGGAACACCACTGATGATTGGCAGATGGTTTTACTGTAAACACAGTCTCAAACACTACCAGGATGCTGAGAATAGTTAATGATTCATGAACTTCTGCAGGAACTTTTAAAATTCTTCATAAAAAAAAAAAATTGACTTAAATAATGCCTTGAAGAAAGAGACATTCTTCTTCTAAATCCGGTACAGTAGAAAAAAAAAAGAAGAAGAAACATTTAAGGCCAATATTAGTAAATCTGTATTTGTAGCAGGGTTACCTGTTAGTCATGCTCATGCACCAGAAGCAGCAGCGAGAAGAGGGCAGGAGCACAGAGAGAGGCGGTAGGCAGTCGCAGCATCCCCTGAGTGTGTATGGGCATGTGTGTGCGTGGTAACATGCGTGTTATTGGCACTCACCTTTGTAGACGTTGAGTGTGATGGTGCGGACTGCGATGCGGACCATGCTTTCTGGATGGTTGAAAAACTTAATGGCCTCGGTGTACAGGGCAAAGTCATTAGTGTGCTGTGTGTGGGAGACAGAGAGGGGGCGCAGATGAGCAAGGCACAGCATTGCACTGCTGCGCTCAGGCGACAAGAGAGCCACAGAGAGAGAGAGAAGGCAGATAGTGAAGACAATAACTCTGGGCAGAAACGATTTTTTTGGAAGACGTAATGAGAGTAACAAGGTGTTGAGATTTTCTAGCTTACCAAGAATTGTTTTTCTATAAACGTAAAGGTGTACATCTGCAGCAATGTTTTTTAAAATTGAAATACAGGCCGGGCACATACACAACAGCAATTTAAGAGCTGTAACAGCGCCATTTTTAGAGAGACAAATTCTTCAATTTCAGTCAACAATTAAACCTTCTGCAGCAACTCAAACCCTACAGACCTCATGGAAAACGTCTCTTAAGACGAGATGTACTAGTATACAGACTGTATTATTTGAGGAGAGTGTTTTGAAACACAACAGAAATCCTCAAGCAGACCAAGCTGAACTAGCAGAATTTGAGATCATTCAAATCTAGTACATCAACTACTTCAGTTGTTCAACATGATTGAGCATTTCAGTATGTAGCACTCAGTAGGCTTGTGTATGTAAACCTGGCTGCTCTGTATCATCTCTCTCTGTGCCAGTGCCTGATCCTGTTCCCAAACATTCCTCAGATGCTGCGACCTCCAGCCAATCACAGTTGAGGGCCAGATACCCCCACCAGAGGTCACGGCAAATGAAGAAACCTGACCCTGATACCAAACCCAAACCAGGAATCTGCCCTCTGTGGTCATAAAAATTAAGAACTGACAAAAACAGAGAAGAGTAAAAGGCAATCCTATAGTGCCCTCTGGAGGACGTGAATCTATACAACAAGAACTTTGTAATTAATCTCTTGTTGTACTTCATTATTGTTACGTTAAAACACATGCTCCTGTGTTCAGAAAGGGCAGGTCTTTCTTTTCTTGTTAGTTTATAAATGTGGCAAAGTAAAAACAAATGTAATGAATAGGTTATTGATATTTTACCAAACACATGAACAACCTCAGATCTACATATTGGGTCTGGTTTTGGCTTCAGGGCTAAAGCTTCCATCAACAGTACACCAATAACTTTCCCCAGCACACACAGGCCAATGTGAGGAGGACTACATACGGCTGAAAGAATCAAGGGTTGCGTCATCATCAGTGATTATTATTCAAGATCATTCGCACTGACAGACACACACAAACAGCATCAAGGCAGAATGATAAAAATGATATGAATACTCTTTAAAAAGACTAATAGCATTTTGAACTTCAGAGATACAAGATCTTGTGAAGAACATTGTGGTTGCTCTTCAGCATGACTACATTATAAGACATTACCGTATATGAAGAAAAAAAAAACAAATAAATAGCGGACATGTTTGCTGTTATTGACTCTTGTTATGTTTACATGGACACAAATAAATCGGATTAAAAATGCTTCATTTAAACGCGTCAATCAGAAGGAACGGATCCGATCCGGCTTAGTCTGAAACAAATTTGATTCCTAAAGACAGGGGTGGTTAATGCTGATCGTTGTTCGGATCAATATCCATGTACAAGCTTGATCTAATCGGGTCTTCCTGCTTGGGGTAAAACTTCTCTTACTACGCCTGTCCGCCCCTCTCTTCAACTGTGCATGACTGAAGGTTCTGCAGACCTGCACTGTCCCCATGTTTATGGATCGCAGGACATTCTAATGCAACAGACTGCCAAGCTGGTTGAACTTGTCTTATTCATCACTCATTCTCTCTCACTATTTGTCTGGCAGAGACAGTAAACAATACAAGATTCTGAATGATAGATCCTCTATCTCCGTCTATCTGCCCCCCCATCAGTCCGTGGCCTCACCTCGTTATAAAAGAAGTGCACCGTGTGGTTGTTCAGTTTGAGTGACAGGGTCTTGAGGAAGGAGATATAGTAGGCCATGATCTCCTCGTCTGAGAAGTCAAATTTGTGGACGATGATGGAGTTCACGTGGTTGTTCGACAACAGATAATCTGAGGAGACAATAGAACTCGATGAGTCTCGTTGACACAGTGATTGAAGAAGAACACACGGCTTGCCTTAAGAACACAGTGGGTAGCATCACTGCATTTCTCTACCTTTTTCTTCTACCATCATCAGTGTTGACATGATACCACAACAGATTCTTCTTTAGTATCACCTTTTACAAAAATACACACCTTCTTATTTTATGTAAGATATCTGCCTCCTTTATAAATTACATCATATCATATTCTGAGTCTGTGGTTGCCGAGCAACAACAAGAAATGCAGCAGGCTGCTACGTAATGTTACACTTCAGCGAAGATGGGCAGAGAAAAATGGCATGCATACTTGAGCCAACAAAGCATGTTTATCTGCACACCATACACTATAGAACAATGTGATTCAACACTCCTGTGGGCATCTTTCACTGCTCACTTTACATCTGGAGGAAAACAGATTTTAGCATGAATGAAATTCAAAGCCATATATAAAAAAAACAAGACTTAAAAGTTGGTAATAAAAAGCATTAATTGCAGCAATAGATGGCAGATTATATAGTTCAGTTAGTAACAATATAGCAGCAGTTTAAATCAATACAGAACATTAAAAGGAATGTATTCTTCGTTGCACCTATATTTTTTGCAAAACATTACATCACACATGTGTTTCTATTTTTTAAGCCAGGGTTGAGGGGAATACTTACACAGGGAAGTCTCGTGGCTAATGTTCTCAAACAGTATGTTGAGGGTCTGGAGCAGCTGAACACACACGTAACGTCCCGACTTCTGACGCAGGATGTTCAGGAAGAAGGCAAACATGTTCTTCTCCAGAAAGAAGCTGGACGCATTGTGAGTAAAAAAAACAAAACAACAACAACAACCATAATAGGATTAAATTCATGATGACTTGACTTTGCAATGTAATTATCAAAAGGAAGAATGTTTCCAGTTAGCTGCATCCAGGGGGAGAAACCGTTATTAATGTGTTTAGTGAGATTCTATCTACGTTTGGTTACCTTTGTACCATCAACCTGAAGCGGGACTACAGATGGGAACTAGCCTATTTAAATAAATAAGTACCATCACATCACTCTGATTGGATTGTTTCCTGTCTGAATCTTTACTGTTTAACATGTCTTTTTTTTCAGCTCTCTGACTGGGCATCTCTAGCTTCTCCACGGTAGATACTTAATTTAAAAAACACAAGCGCCCCAGTACTTTTGCATCATAGTAAATGAAGGTCTCAAAGCTCAATCTAAATGTATGAGCCAAAATGTGGGGTATTTTCTACGACCATTTAACTGTTGTTTTTGATCTGACGGTGGGTGTTGCTGTTTGCCTACAGCTCAGTAATAAATGATATGGAGTGTGATCCAGAAAGGGCTAAATGTGGTGTATTTCATCATATGTTTGAAGTTTTATGTTGTGGACATTGTTCACATTCTTGCATTTGAAGATTAATGAATTAACAGTTTGAAGTTCAATCCAGTCTGGCTGCCTATCTACAACGACTAAAACGGCATCTGTTAATGCTGTCTGCATCATGGCTGAAAGCGTTACAGCCAAGTCACTCCAGGATTAAGCTCAGCATTAGACTGAATTCCTTCAACAATCACAGTGGCACAATAACACTAAATCTTGGTTCAACCCTTTTCATAACAAAAAATGTCCTCAGCCTACCAGTTAATAAAGAAAGCCTGTGAGTGTTTTCTGGTGGTAGATTACATATTCTGTCAACACTCTCTGTGGCTTCTTTGCTCTTCAAAGCCATTTCCTGTTGCATAAAAATGCAAGAAGTCATGCAATGGGTACACAGAGATGACGATGCATTCAGTTATTACAAAGCTTCTACCGATTAAAAACAAAACACAGCACTATGTCTCATAAGTTTGGGTCTCATGAAATGACTAGAATGTTTCACTATAACTATGCTAGAGGTTTTGCAAGTCAAATGTTAAGGGGGGGAATCAGGACTCTATTTGATACACAGACAGAGTTTTACTTATTTTTGAAAAAGGCAGCATTGGGGGCCCATCTGATACAAATGTTTCTAGTACTTACTCAAACACAGAGCTGTCATTCTGATCACCCCAGATAAGGATCTCCGTGATGGAGCGGATGGTCTCCACTAGAAGGTTTCTGTTGTGGTCTGTCACAGTGGTGTTTTTGGTCAGGACATGGTACATATACCTGATGGAGGAACATCATTTTTAATAATGTGAGGAAGACAATGGTGTGTGCAAAACTCAGTTTTTTCAAGACACAAAAATCTATCACTTAAGATCACACAATAAAGACTGGCAAAATTAATCCAGGGACAAATCTTGCTGCACAGGCTCGAATATTTTTACCTACTGCAATTGCACTTTATAACAACTCCCCTTTAAGTAAGGACAGAAGACATTTAAACTTTAGCCTGAGCTGCAAATATCAAACTGTATTTTGCACCTGTATATTTGCACACTTGACTGCTTTTTATTTATCTATCATCACTGGCAGGGCTAGTATTTTATAATGTTATCTATGAGTAACAGCTATTTATGCACATGGACCATCCATACCACTTTTTTATCCTGGCTATGTATTGTGGGCTCATGTTTTTTTTGTATGGGTGGCATATGTATGTATACATGTGTTGTGTGTTTGTATGTATGCTGGCTGCTGGAACACATAAATTTCCCTGCTGGGATGAATAAAGTACATCTTATCTTAATAATAAAACAAGCTTAAGGGCATTATAAGCCTCATTGGTTAGTGATTATTAGGCAACCTGGAATTTGTCTCATTTGAAAAATTAAAAAAAATAATACTTTTTTTTTTAACCCCTCTTCTGTACACACACACACACACACAGGTGTTTTTAATTGGTGGCACCTGTTGTGGTAGAACAAAACGTCCCAATTGTTTTTTCTGCTTTGGTGCTCCTAGCAGTCTAAACCAGGGATGGGCAACTTTGGTCACAGCAAGGGGCCACATTCATTTAATTCTCACTGCCAGGGGGCCAAATTGTAGCATACGAAAAACGATTACAGTCGATTATGCCTCAAATTTATCTCAACATATACCAGTGATCAAATATTTCCATGGACATATTTCTGGTTTTCACTATTTCATGGCAGATTTTGTCATGTTTTCTTCATGATTCCAATTAATTGATGTGTAAAAATTAACCTGAGGGCCACGTTGAGGGTGTATGGGGGCCGCATGTGGCCCACCCCTGGTCTAAACGGACAGATAGAAAATGATTTTACAGTCGAAAACCTTCAACGCTTTAACACAGCGTCAATTTCGTTTCCAGATTTATTTATTTTTTACCTTAAACTAGCACAAACTAGCTCACATGTTTACCGACCTTACTAGGTACCAAACAAAATGACATACGGAGCAACGGTTTAGCAACCAAGCTGAAACTGGGCAGCAACAGTTCGTTACCTAATGCAATTTTACCAATTAACAATTATGCTAATGAACACGCTTAAAGTCGTCCTCAACTGGTTAGCACGAAGGCTAACGTTAGCATATCTTGAGCTAGCGACTCACTTCAAATGGTCCAGAGAATGGATGTTTTTCGCTTTCCCTTGTCCTCCAACCCAGCTCCGTGACCGACCAAACATGGTTGCGGTTTTAAGGGGTTTTCGTGATATACCGGGCGTGTTATTCAGCACAGGTTGTGGTCCGCGTCCATCATAACACCATCTTTCCCGTCCTGGTAGCTGCTTAGCAAACAGAAGGTGATGACGGTTTTTTTTGTTCACAACTTTATTGAACAGGATTGAAACGTACAGGCGGCGCAGGCGTGTGCTAAACATAGTGAGAAAAAAATGTAAAATAGAAGAAAGAAAGAAAATGTTAATAAGACCTTGTTTCTTTATTTTTAAGTGTTGTTAATTCTGATAGTTTTGTCCTTTTTTTTTCTCTTTTTTTTTCTAATTTAAAATTTATAAAATGTACCAAGTGTACTTACAAGCTTAAAATGATCACATTTTTTAACATCAAAATGCGCAAGGACATATACCAGTAGCCAGTTAAAAAATATTGTTCAGTTTTTTACAGTTTTTATTTTTCGGTTGAGACCAATAAGTAGTTATTTGTTGTTTAGTTTGATTTTATGTTTGGTTCAACATAAATCATGGGCGGTTCTAGGCAGGGGCCAACAGGGTCCAGTGCCCCTGTAACACTGGCCCTTTTTCAAACCGGTCACTACACCCTACCCCTACCCACTACCCCTCCGGAGGGTCCGACATATTAAGTCCGTCCCAAACCAACTAGCGGGGAGTGGTAGTGGGTTATAAAACCCTCCACCAGCGAGTGTGCACCGATGCCGACTTTCGGATCACGTGTCCGGTCGTCATGGAGGAAGCAACCTGTGAGTTCAAACACTGCTCCAACTAAGATAGACATTTAATATCATCATACAGACGTTAACAACTTCAAATGTGTACTGAGGATCAAATATATGTTTATTTATTGGGACAGGGACTGTTCCAGAAACAAAAGAATATTAAATTATGTTGCAGACAACTTTTCGCTGTTAATATTTATTTCTTATTTTTCTACTTTTGGTGTCTTTGTGAAATCTCAATTCAACAACAAAAAAATACACGTTTTGCTGCTCTGATGTTCAACAATATTATCCTTGTCTTTGCATTCATTTAGGACACCCTGATCTAAAAAAAATTACAATAAATTAACTTAAATTATAAATTACAATAAACAATGTAGGCTCAATCTAATAGTTTTGTTATAAGTCTACACTAATATAACTAAAGAAGAAGAATAATCTAGGCTACATGAATATTTTTACAGAATGCATTAGGTACAAAAAAAAGCTGTTCCCGCTGAGTAACCATGGTAACACAAAGTTCCTGTTTCCGTGTGAGAGAGGGAAGTTTGTCCCAAAGCTTGCCGCTGTATTTCTACCCTACACCTTGATGAAGGGGACTTCACTCAGCTGCGAGTGTGACTTCTGACGGAGTGCACTCCGACACGGAGGGGGAGGGTGTAGGGTGTAGGGTTTGGTTTGAAAAAGGGCCACTGAGCTTGCCCCCCCCCCCCCCCCCCCCCCTTGGCCACCCCTTTCAAAAGGAAGAGCCCCCCCCCCCATAACACATACACAGTATTTGACTCAACAACCGGACTCACAATCTAGTATTAAATTCTGTTACTGAAACAAATATAAATCATGGTATTTTATGATGTGTGCTTTTATATGACATAATAAATATATATTTTTAAAGCGATCATCTTTGTGTATTTTTCACCTGGGTTTAATGTTCCCCTCTGACTAAACAGCTGGGCCCCAGTTTGGCCCCCTCAGTAAAAGTGGTCTGGAACCGCCCCTGAACATCATCACGAAACCGTTTTCAGTTTTTTGGGGAGGACGCAGCATACAGAAATATAAAAAAAAATGACTGGGGGGGGGGAAAAAACTACAAAACACACTTCCTTTTGTGAGCTGTGACGTTTAAACCGCCGCGACACTTTCCTGGTGAGGGGTTGAGCCCCCGGTGGGTTGTTGAGCGACATCACAACAGGCCAATCACAACAGAGCCTGTCAAGCTGTGAGCCAATCGAATCCCGACGCTCGAAGTGTCGCCTTGACGTCGGGACTGTTTTGATGCAGTTGATTAAAAATGTTAGCAGGGACAGTTAGACTAAGACATCGAGTGACACGTGTATAGTGAATGTTTCGCATTTCAAGGTACGACCGTGTCTTAAAATATAACTTGACACTTTGCGATAGCTGAAATGATCTTTTATTGTTGTAGCTAGTATTGCATGCTACTGTTTTTAGCACTAGCCAGCTGGCATGGCACGAATTCCGCAATCCCAAAGAGCCAATGTCAAGAATTCGTCACGCTAGCTAACGCAGTATTTTGGTTATTTTTAGCTATGAAAATTACGCCATTACGTCCACTGTCGTTTTTTACTGGACTGTAAAGACAAAGTAGCCCCCCCCCTACAATCACAGTTTGCGGGTCGGGACGAGCAGACATGGGCGCCCCAGCAGCCCCATCACCCCAGACAGATTATTAGCCACATCCTGGCCCCTGCACAAACAAAAAGGACCCAGACGGTGGCTTTCTTTCTTTTCTATGACACACCCAATTTATGCCCAGCTGGATTCGGTTGAATCTCTGTTGGACGAAGTACCATATATGTTTTATCTGGGCCTGTTCTTTGTGAACGTCCTGATCCTCTACTATGCCTTTCTGATGGAGTACATCGTCCTGAATGTGGGGATAGTGTTTCTGCCTGAGGACATGGACCAGGCGCTGGTGGACCTAGGGGTTCTGTCCGACCCGGCCTCTGTCCCCTATGACACAGACACGGAGCTGGATGTGTTTGAGGGGTATCTGGAGTGACAGGCCGGTGCTTAGAGGTCGAAAAAAAAGGGAAATAGAAGTGGTGTCCCCGGAGGAGACTGAACTCTCCCTGGGCAGTGATGTGGAGAAACAAGGGGATGCTGTGGCTGCCTACTTGTCACACAGACACATCAGTGAAAAAGTAAGCAGGACACACAGTACACAATTTCTTTTTTTTCCCGTGTAGCATGCAATAAAACGAATAAAGCATTTTTTTAACAGTAACTCTTGCCACAAATTTCACTAAAACCAAGCCCTTTTTCCCGTGTTGTGTTTTCACATCTAAGAAATGTTTCAGTGACCGACCTGTTGTTCAACTTGTGTCACATATTTCTAGGTTGTCTCGGCTCAAAAAAAAGGGTAGCCCAAGGGTGAGATTCAGCGCCACCAGCCAAAAGATCGGCAACTGTTCCCTTTCGTGGAGCGCTCTTCAGCGGATATCGTCGGCCGGTCTGCTGCCAACCTTTTAAAGCAAATCGACCCAGGCGTCTAGTGTGCCTCAAAATGGATGAAAGTTAAAAAAAAAAAAAAAACAGCAAGCAGAAGCGGAGATTGTCAGCTGTTTCCTGTGGACGACAAGTAAATGCTGCAATGATAATGACTTTGAGTAATGCAGCCAGGGCAGGCACAGTGCAGCTGATGTGAATGGAATTCCAAGCCGACTGTTAAAATACAGCGACTCTAAACGTCTCACTGATGTCCTATGCAGTGTGACATCTCAGAAGAACTGGAAAGTAAAGTCCACTGTGAGTCCGTCTGCCTAAGTGACAACTCGTTTCCGTTGTTCTTTTTTTTTTTTTTGAAGTTGTCCGAACACTTTGCAACCTTTTGCAGGCTAACTCATCAAAGCGGGTCTGGCTTACTATATGTCCTTTGAGGCTAACCCTACTTCATGTCTGCCTCAGGGATGCACACACACACACACACACACACACTCAGGCGCACAGTTAGGAACTCTCAGCGCACTGATGAGGAGTTAACACCAACAGCGGACACAGGCTGTGACGCCACAGGATGCAGGACTGCTCAGATCTCAACAAGCTGTCTTATTAATCAGGACCACCGCGCTGCACTCTTCACTGTAATGAAGGAAGTATTAAAGTATCCAGGGACAGTAAAAGAATATGGTTGTAGGATGGTATGGTTTGTTGTGGGAGTTTAAAGCAAACTGGAATTGAGAAAGTGTGACATCAAATGTGTTAAACCTTTCGGTCTATTTACTTTCAAAGGTCGAAACTTTCTATCAAACAGGGTAGAAGACATTCATCGTTTTTTTATCTACTGTTGTTGCATAGCATGTTCTTTTTTTATGTTAGTGGCAGAGAAAAGACTGAAAGTATGATATTGGTTGTGTGTTTTTAAATAAAATCTGTTTGCTTTCAGTTGTATTGTACGGAAGCCCGAAGCGGCCATTCATACGTTCGTTTCATCAACTCTGCGTTCCCCTGATAACGAGTCACTTCTCGTTGTGTCCTCCAGATCTCTACTTATTTATCTTTATTATCTCAGGATGACTGACCTGGTTTTCCTGCAGTTTTCCACAGTATCTCGGGATATCAAGGCTTGTTTTGCTGCTGATAAAAAGATATTAGTCTGGCAATGTAGAAAATAAAAGAATAGGCTGGTCACTGTGATAGGCCCGACCAGGACAGGCTAATCAGGTCAAGTTAAGCCTATTTCTGTATTTGTTTTTTTTGCCTTGATAACTATGGCCATACAAGATAAATAAGATGAGAGATCTGACAGGGAGTATAAATCGTATGGATGCATGTCCGCTTAGGGCTTCCGTATTATGTCTTCTGTTTACTTGTTTTTTGTATAAATTCTGTTTTTAATGTTGATTCTCGATGGCAATAACAAACTTAATTTGAGCAATGTGACAATTCAGTAGTTATGTGACAGATCACGCAGAGAATTGCATAAAATGATTCCATCTGTCGGGTGTCGGGAGAGAAAACACCTAATGTTCGATTTTCTTAAAGGGATAGTACACTTGAGCTACACGATTTTTGCTAGCATTAAAATCACTGTAGCTATACTCAAAGGTCTGAAACGCATTTACAGCCTTGCTATTTACAGCACTGTTGATTTTGGAAGCAATATAGAGGATATTTTCTTATTTCAGCATCAGTCTACCTGAATACACAAAATATGCATAAAATCCACGGTGGTCAAAGAATGACTATAGCTGTAGAGACAAAGAACATTCTTACATTTTTTTTTTGTGTGTGTGCACGTTTTAGACTCCAAGCAAGCGGTAGTCTCAGAATTACATAGCCTGCCTGTGTTTAGAACATCGCATCCTGCTTGACTACCTTTAGCAAAGATGTCATTCGGAACCATCATTTTTTAGCCTTCTCGGCTATAATGGTGCACCAAATATAGTCGGAAGATCGTCCACCGCCACATCTGTTTAACAAAATCAAAAGAAAAGCCACACTGCAACTTACGAGGCCCCTGAAGTCCCCAAAAGTAAAAAGCTAAAATCTTGTCCACACAGGATAATTTTTTTGTTTTTTGTTTTTTGGCACTTCAGGGGCTCCGTAGAAACTCAAGAGCAGGCATGAATGACATAATTCTCAAACTTGCAGATAACGGAGTCGATTCATGGAGACACACTGTGACAGTTTTTTTTTTATGAGTTCGATCTGTAATGATGGATGAGAACCAAATTCTAAAATATTTTTGGAATAAGAGTGCCAGTGAGCAATAATATCTGGTGACACTTGCAATGTTTTAGTAATGCACATGTATAATTATATTTTTGGAGGTTAAAATATATATAATATATAATCTGAAACAGCTTTTAGATCCGCTGGCAATAAAGCTCAGGATGCCAACATTCATGATTTATTATGAGACATTTTTGGAATAAACTCAACAGCTCATTCTGACACCAAAGTTCATTCCCCCCTTTTCTAAAAAAAAAAAAATCAGTGGCAAGTAAAGCAGTCAGATCTATGATTTGATTTTGTATGAAGACTTTTATTTTTTTTAAATAATTTGACTGTTTGTGCCATTACACCAGGCATGAGACCCCACTGTTGGTGAGATTCTCATCACTGCGTCTTAGTTTTAGTAGAAACCAATGAGATTTTACGAGGACTGTGACAAACGAGAGCCAACGCTTGATTTTGCTTGTGTCCATCCCTCCACATCTGCTTCTCTGCAGACATGCTATGATAAGCTATGGATCCCAACAGAGTTTTATTTTCCGACCCTGTATTTAATAAACATTTGATCGGACTCAAGCCTTCTGCGTCTTTATTCTCAATTTAGTCATTTGAAATCACATTTAAAGACTTATCTTTTACGAGGTGTGTGCGGAAGTTGTTCTTTTTCAGACTGTCATATGAATACTCTTTTAGTGTAATTTCACATTTTGTCCACAAGGGTGCAGCAGACAGACACAGGCATAGGACGCTCCATGATGCTGAAGGTACGTGACAAAGATCTTTAACAGATCAAATGGCTGTCTTTGTGGTCTCCCGAGTTTATTTGGTTTCTGAAGGATGTGAGAGTTTCATACTTAGTAGATGTCTGATTGACAGCTGACCTAGTTTGGGTCTGATGCGCAGTATCTCTGATCGAGAAAAAGGTTAACCTGTGATGCCAATGTATTACCAATTACATTTTTCTGATACAGCCAAGTGCGATAAAGAGAAAAAAAGGATATCAAGGAAGAAGAAGAAGTCACCATACTTTACAAAACTGGTCTTTACAGTGGGGGGTTTTCCTTCCATTAAATCAAAGCAGGAATGCTGGCATGCTCAGTGTGTGTCGGGTAATGGGTAATCCAAGGTATGCTGTAGTAGGGACAAATGATAGAAAACAACAAGAGTGGACCAGCTTACCTCTGTTTGGTAGTGGAGTGGTCTCTGAAGCGGTCACACAGGCACACTGGTGTGGGAGAGGTTAAGGTGGAAAGGAAAGACTCAACCTCTCCCACACCAGTGTGCCTGGAAATTCTGTCCTGCCTCTGTGCAGTGGTTCCATTTTGACTGACTAAATACAGTGTTTGCAGGGTTACAAACACGTTAGAATTGTTAAAGGTCAGTTAACATCAAAACAGAGAACAGAAACCTGCTAGGAAGGAAGTGAAAAGACGTAGCTAATAAACTGACGCATTAGTAAACATGCCAAACTACGAGTGAAAAATGAGAAAGAAGAATCATGTGCCCAGTGACAAAATGAAATCTTTTTATGTAATCAAAGTAGCAGCTTTTTGTTAAAACATCTCAATATAAAAAAAACAACAGAAGAGGCAAAAAACAAAATTACTGTTTGCGTCAGAAATAAATCACGCACAACAGGAATAAACAAATCCATAAAAGTAAAAACTGAGGCAATTTAAGATCAAATCTCATTGTGCAAATGTTGCTCTTAAATTTGTACCAGCTGTAGCCACAAATTCATTCAGACATGCAGTTCATGTTTAGTATACCCTTGAAGCAAAGAGTGCAATATATAAAATAATCTGATGAATCAGAATTGTTCAGTTGACCAGCAAAGAAGTATCCATGTTGGTTTTTGTTTAAATGTACTCCGATGGTCCTTCTTTTCAGACCGTAGGCATACCCGTAATAGAAAACATATTGTGATAGTGTAGTGTTAACATCAATGTGGGCCGTGTTGATGAAAAGCTCAGTCCAGATGTTCTAATGCCATTCGATCCTGTTGTCCTGCTGCTGGAGCCGCTCGAAAACTCCACATGGAATACACTGGTTCCACATCCTGGGATGAGAGGAGTTAAAACAAGAAGCAAGGTGAGGAAAAAAAAAGTATTCTGACAATGATCCAATCAAACATGGAGTTGAAATGGTTTTCTCACCTCAGAGTTTTCATTTGTTTACAGTTCCTCAGACTCGCACCCAGACTCTGTGCTCCAACATCTGTTAGCTTGTTATACTTCACGCTGTCAAACACAACGGGAAAAAGTTCAAACTTTTAATGTGTCTTCAATGTGTACTACAGTGTCTGCTGCTAGTGACAAATTCATGACAACACATCATGTTATTTACACATTTGTAACCAACAAAAAACAGTTACCCTGTTTTCCTTAAAGCTACAATATGTATAATTTGATTTGAGTTTTACGCTAAAATATCTAAATTAATTCAAAATTGACTTAGCCTATGTATTCTTTTTTGTTGTGTACTTACATTTCCTCAAATATTTCTAAAAGTTATCAAATCCTTAATTTTATAGTTGTAAGGGGACGTGTCTTGTAGTGGTGGCCGCCATGACAGAGCCGCCATGACAGACAAGACATGTCTATTGTTGCCGTGGAAACACCGGATGTTACATCAAAGGCCGCTACATAAGGAAGCGGGAACTGAAAGCTTCGGTTTCGCCTCTACGTCTTGCCTAGGGTCAACCCAGAGTTAATTTTCATCGTGTGGGGCGGGGTGGCACAGAGATTTACTCCCATGATTCCACGCTGCAGCCTCAACATCATCTTTTTTATTTTATTTTTTAAATCAGAGCCCCCTGGCAGCTGACTTGACATACTGTGCGTTTAAAGATGTGTGTACTTTATACACGCAGAGTCTGATTATCAAAACACAGAAATACGTGTGATTACATACTGTAAAGAAAAGTTCACTGAACAGGTGAAATATGTAGACTTACTCGAGTTCTATGAGGGACCTCATGTGTGGGAGGATGACTGCTAAACTCTCTGCCCCTTTGTCAGAAATCACATTACTGTAGAGACTGGAAAGAATCAGAGGCGGGAAGAGGGAAGTGAAAACATGTCGTAAATTAAAAAGAGCTATTTTTGATGCCGTGTAGGTATTTGTGGGTCCGGTGTGTGTTTCCATCATATACCTTAAACAGTGCAGTTTGGGCAGATCTCTCAGGGTTGGTGCCAGTTTGGTCACCCCGTGGTCTCCTATACAATTCTGTGACAGACTACAAAAAAAAGAGAGCATGGATTACAACAAACATTAAACACATAATGATCTTATTGTGTTTACGATCAATTCATAAATCAATTTCTACCTATATTGGGTCAAATTACAACAAAAGTTATCTAACAACATCTTAAGAGCAGGTCTAGGCCATACTCTTTGTATTATTATTGACAGAAACACACCATTATCCTCCAATGAGCAGGCTCTATGAACAGTGGGAAAGGTAAATAACTGCTTTTAACAGGCAGGAACCTCCAACAGAACCAGACTAATCTGTGTCCAGCCATCTGCCTCAACCGAGCAAAGCTATGTAGAATAGTTCATTTTGGATTGTGAGTCCAAATATTATCATTTTGATATCATCCCTGTCTTGGAGGAGACGTGTACTCACTTGAGTATCTCCAGGTTACAGAGTGAGACTAAAGCGTCAGCCAGTTTCTCCGCTCCTTTGTCCCCTACTTTGCTGTTCTCTAGACTGAAGTAGGAGAGAGACACAATAAGCAAACGCATTGAGATGCAACGAGATTGATGCAATGAGAGCGAACTGCAAGTAAAGGTGTGTTTATTTACTCCAAGTGCTGTAGGTTTTGTAGACCAGGTAGGAGCTCCCACAATTTGGGAAGAGCCAGGGGACTCATTTCTGGGCCAAGCCTTTTGGGGAAAATAAAACAGTGTCGTCATTCGTCAATATCATAGTCCTTCAATTTCAAATGAGAATATGAGATGTCAAAATTACTCACTCAAAATCCAGCTTTTGTAGCTCTTTGACAGCTGGTACTCCCTCTGAGAAGATGGAATCTGATTGGCTGGAACTATGAACAAAGACACTCTTCAGCAGCCAGACACATATAGTTTGCATGTTGGAGTGTGTTGGATGCACTGTGTGTATGTGGTGTTTTTACCTGTCTGACAGCTTCTTTTGCATATGGATGTTCACCAGCTTAGCCAGGTGCTCTATGTGACACACCTGTGTGGCTCTCAAAGGGTGGATCTTGAACTTGGAAACTGACCCTTGTAGGAGCTCTTCCTCACCACTCTGCTCTAGCTCCTCCCATAAAGTGATGACATCAGCGATGCTTGCCCTAAGAGAAACGCAAATGAAAGGTTGACATTAGCACGAATGAAATATCATAGCTCACTGATGAAAAAATACATTTTCCATATCACGGCAACTTATATTTAGTCAAGTTTTCAATTTTTGTTTCTTTGCATCATAAGAGACCTTTTTTTTAAATTGTCTATTATGACGTGAAGATGTAGGCAGAGGTCAAAATAACTGGCTCCTAGTTTCTAGAGCTGTGTGGTAGAGCTAGCTAAGCCTAGTATTTTCAGTATGAAGGTTGAAAAAGGTAAGACCAGATAGCTATAACATTCTACCCTGTTAGCTCTTGAGCTAATACCTAGCACACAATATCACTTTTAATGCTGTTTTGAAATACTATATTTTGTGAAGTTAGCTTGCACCGTTGGAGTAAACTTCCAGAACTAAGGACTGAGAGGCTAATGTTAGCATGAATTCAGATAGCATCCAAGATTATTTTAGATTAGGAAAGGCAAAAATACCCCACAATGATGTCACTTTTTGGGAAAGGGGTTTGATGTTGATACCAAGCAGGGTTTTTTAAATGTGGGTTGAAACCTGTACCTGTATGTGTTGATGTTGTTGAGCGCCACCAGAGCTCTCAGCCCAGAAAGCTGTAACACAGAATCCTCCAGATCTAAAGAGAAACTTCTCCCTTCAGATCTACCCCTATCCAGAACGTTCTGCACGGTGAACACGTCCGATGGGTTGAGTGGAACTCCATGAAATGTAACCACTTCTGGAAGATTCACTGCAAGGTGAGCAACTAACGTCGTGCTGGCAATGTCCACGTTACCATCACTACGGGTAAAACTTGCTTCATAAACATGGTGACAAGCTTCTAGCACCTGGGCAGGACTCAGGTCACCATGAGAGAGGCTTTCAAGGTGTGTTCTTAATAAAGCCTGCTTGCTGTTCACAATATCTCGTGAGGCTGTGTCAGTGTATGAGTGAAGTCTCTGTAGCTCTGTCCGGTTGTTAAACAAAAGCCCAACTGCAAACCGTTGCGTTAGCTCAAGCTCCTCTCTGTGACATCGTCGACGCCACTTTGGACCAGATTGGAAAGGGAGGTTCTGTTGAAAAATGCGGTCTGTTACAGTCCTAGTGAAAGAGAAAGTGAGAAAGACAAAAAGAAACAAAAGTGTAAGACATTGAAACTGAAAGACAAACTTTGCCTTGAAGAGTTCAGGCAAGTTAAGCTGTTTCATTTTTAATCTCATTCTCTTTTCAAGCTTAATCACTTCTATACAGCAAATGCTTCATTTCTAACACTAGTCAATAGTCGAGACTCTTTTACCTTGACAGAGACAAATGAACTCCTGCCAAGTAACTCTGCAGGAAAGGATTTGCCCAGAAGAGGATGAGATCGTCAAGGGCAACAGAGCCACCACTTTCTGTTCTTCCTCTGTTTTCCATCTTTTCCCCTTTTCGTTTACCTCTTGATTTTTCCTCTCTTTCCTCACTTGGGACAACTTGCCTCCTCCTCAGGTGGTAAGAGAGGAAGAGCCCGATCCTGTGGCCTAATGCCCTCAGTTTGGCAGATATGGTACGCCCTGCTGGGAGGATGGAAGAGTTTGCTTTGACCCCCTCCCAAGCCAAAGAACTCAACTGGGTCAGCAACTCTCTCTTCTCTCTTCCATTAGCGTCCCTTCCAACACCACTCATGTCCTCTCCATCCACTTCCTCCTTTTTCTTCTGTTTTGTTGCCTTTCTTGCTGGTTGGGTGCGAGAGCGAGTGCGAACTTGTGATCTGGGTTTTGTTCTAGTGTGGGAACTACTCGAGGGATGTGTTTGGGATTCTTCAACAGATGGCACAGATATTTCTGTTTGAACTTCAGTCTTTAAATGAGTGATCCCATTGTCCCTTTCCAATTTCTGACATAGCACTTGATGGCAGAGTCCAGTTAAAGTTCTGGGTAGTTCGGCCAAGCTTTTGGCCTGTTCTAAAACCAAGCAGGCCAACCGGCATAGTCCCGGGTTCCAACAGAGGAGATGCAGAAAGCTGCATTTTTTTAAGTAGTCCAAAGCAGATTCTCTAAGGGCAGGATCTGTGAAGTACCGGGACAAATATGTCTCTACATCTATGTGGTTGAAGCCACACATCTCCACAAGGCTGTCCGTTCGTCTGAGTAACTGGTTGGCGGTGCCTCTTGGTCGGGTTGAAAGCAGAAGAGTGCAGTCTGGAAGAAGAACCCTCTGGAGGATGGCAGAGTATAACTGTCTTATTGTGTAGATCTGTCCTTTGGTGTCTTTCTGCAATGATGTCACCAAGTCTTTTTCCTGAGTCTGGAGTAAAGTTTCATAGTCCCGCACCTCATCAAACCCATCAAATATGATGAGCACTCTCTTAGAAGCAGCAAGTATTTGGCTGTACACTGCCTCAGGGTCCATGCAGGAAGGGGCAAAGGAGGAGGAGTTCAACAAGAGAGTCTGAAGGCTATGGTTGGGCTCCCTTAGAGTTAGTGCTTTACCATCTAACAAGAAGACAAAGTCAAACTGTGGGATGCAGCCTCTGGACCAGTCAACACACAGTTTCCTGATCAGGGTTGTTTTTCCCATGCCAGTATTGCCAAGTAGCAATATGTAGCGTATGGGTTTGTTACCATTTAAGCCTTCGAAGATCTGAGTGGAAAAGGACAAACATAGGTTTTACTAAGTTATATCCAATGACTTCGACAATGTACTGTATTTCAACATTTATTAGTAATATAAGCAAATCACTAGATGAACAAAAAAGTTAACTTTTACCTGACTACAACCCATCAAGCTTTTTCTCTGATCTATGTTTCCAATGAGGACCATTTCCTTGTCCAGGGACTTGTTTGTATTTTTTCCAGAACAAAGAATTTCTCTCTGGCTCACTTCCACATCCACATAATGTGAGGTCAGGCTAAGGCCCTCTTCCATAGCCTGGCAGGTTTGGTTCATGTGGGATTTGGCTTCCTGAATGTACTCTCTTACAGTCTCTGAAATCAAATGGAATTGAATGCCAAACAGTTTATCTACAATTCGTACTTTCAGGAAGGCGATAACAGCAAAGGAGTGGTAACTTACCAGAAATATCAAGGACAGGAGGTGATTGTAGGTGATTTCCTTCCTTGCAGTTAGACAAGTTGCAGTTAGAAGACTCTGAAATGACATTTGTTTCCATGGTAATTACTTGGCAGGGTAATTCATGCACCAGGATATTGAAAGGTGGCTGATAATGATACACACCATTGCTGGGAGAGACGGGTGAAGCAAAAGGGGAAGACATGGCTTTGCTTGCTGTGTCTGACAGAGATCCTGGTGGGGATGAGCTCATTTGGACTGGTACTACAGCACCGTCCACTACAAAGACGAGGGAAGAAAAATTGTGAGCCCCCTTTTTTTTTTTTTACTCAATCAGTTGTTGTGAGGAGTGGTTGCCATGTTGTTGCTTGACAGGCAGAACTAAAACTTAATATGTGGAACCATAAAGTACTGTACACA
This sequence comes from Labrus mixtus, assembly GCF_963584025.1. Lineage (NCBI taxonomy): Eukaryota > Metazoa > Chordata > Actinopteri > Labriformes > Labridae > Labrus > Labrus mixtus. The sequence continues at coordinate 18,905,996 of NC_083631.1, read as the reverse complement.
AGCATGAGCTCTCACCTGGAGAGAGGGGTGGCAATTTATGTTTGCAGGGTGGTGAAGTAGCTGGAACTGCATGGAAATATTGGTTAGTGGCTTTTCATGGTAGCTCATACCAAATTTGTTCATTTCCTTAATACAAACACATGGATTTGCCACATTTGGAAATGTTTAGATCATGAAAAAAAAAGGGACCAAGGATTAACACCTGGGGAATTCAATAATTACCAGGTTGACCATTGAGAGTGTATTGTGTATACTTTACTCACCAAATACGTAAGTTGGGGTAGCAGCTGTATTGGAGATGGGCAGTCTTATAACTGGAGGTGAGAGACTCAGTGTCTGAACTACATGGTACCTAGGAGCCTCTGGGATGGTGATAAAGCGAATGGAAGGTTGGAGATGGAGGACTCTCTGTGGAGTGGTGGAGTGACTGGCTAACTCTGGAGAACTGGGCTCTGATCCTGGGTCAGCGCCTGGTAGACAAATAATGACAAAATTCAAATTATTTTTGCAGACAAGACCACTTTAAACATAGACTATAAAACATGCACATAGTGACATCAACCACTGGTTTCTTAAGAGGTGAAGACAAACAATGCAAATGTCTGTTTTTGGTTTCTTAAAATCAAAGCTATGCATAATAAACAAATGTGAACCCTGTACAGTGTCTGCCAATAGTGAAATGAACTATTGAAACCAAATGTGTTAGTTGTACCAGTGTAAATAAATTTAATGTTTAACGTGCCTCCAGTGGATGCTTGAGGAACTGCAGTTCTTTGCACTTCTCCATTGGCTTCAATTTTCAACACCAAAGGTCGCAGCATGGGATTAGCTGGTAAAACAAGCTCATATTCAAGTTTACAACAATATTAAAAGGGTTTAAGTGAAGCATATTTAGAGCCATGACTTAGACTTTAAAACTTATCAACACTTTATTTGACAAGAGCTTTCATCTTTCTGAGAGCTAAATCAGATTTCTGAAAGCTTCAAACTGATCTGAGGATGTTGGTTGAGGAAAAGAAAAGACAAAAACAAGCTTACCTTGGCTGACAGTTGACTCAGTCTCTACCACTTTGGTTTTTGGTCGACCTGAAAGAATGAAGGAACATCATTAAAAAATGTTTTTCATTGAGTATTGGTATGTTACATTTGAAAAGCCGCATTGAAATTGAGCCAGATGTTGCCTTTCACATAAAGGAATGATCTTCCCCACAGAGAGACAAAAAGGCGTATTCATTAAACAACTGCATTGGAATGGTACCCAGTATTGACCAAAACACAAAGCTCAGCTCTCTGACCATTTATTAGTTTTGAAAAATATATATCAAAATTTGGTCTATGGCCACATTTCCTGAGCTATTTCATCTGATCTTTTAACATAACAATATGTTAGCATGTTTTTAGCTCATTAACCATGAATTAGCATCTTAGCATTTTCCTGAAAAAGTGTTTCCTTTCTGTTAAGCTGTATTTTTTTATCTGTTCCATTGGTTTTTCTTTATTCCTGTACAATATAATGAATACAGACTCTTGAAACTTGTGTCATCCACATCATAACGAATTAACAGATCCCATTATAAAGTCTGCAATATATACAGTATAAATCCTACATTGTAATATTCAATCAATCAATCTTTATTTGTATATAATATAACAAAAGAGGTAAAAGACCTTACTCAACATTTTATTATTATATTATTGTTTCATGGTTTTGCTGGTTGTGAAACAGACTGAAATGAATACTGATTCATCTTTATGAACAAAAAAGCAATTAAGACCATCAGCATTAAGATTTTCTATTTCTATTGAAATATTTGTAATGCCTGTAACTGCATGCTGCAGGATATGCATCAGACAAAGTAAGTTACTGCACACTGTAGATAGGTCACCTGCTGCTCTTTGCCTTTTTGGCCTGGATGGCGTGTTTTCATCAGTGCGCCGTTGTATCCTTGAAACTGTTGAATAAAAATAAAAATACATTAAAACACATAATCTGATGCTCTAGTTGAATCTTGCAGAATGTGGCAGCTTCAATCCTAAAATGAAGTTTCATACAACAATAGGGCGATCAGGACAGTGTATAGTTATGAGGTTGTAGTAAGCGAGTGGTGTTCTACCCCTTTGTCTTTTTCTCCTGTTATTAGTTTTGTCTGTTAGTTTGTCCTCCTGTCTCTGCTGGGGTCCGTCAGGGCTCGGTGGGTCTGCTGGCTTGCCAACGTCACCTGAAGTGTGTGAAAGAGGAAGTAAAAAAGTCAGCGAAGCAATACGCAAACACAGCTTCGAAGAAATGTCGCTGTTATTCTCAAGAATGTGAAGCATGTTTTTCCAAACATCTTGAGTATTTGAAAAAGGAAGTGGCAGACTGAATAAAAAAAATAAAAAAACACAAAGGCAACAGTGTTGTTTAAATAAGAGAAAGCTGTTTCGCACTGATTTTACTTCCCTGTGTTTTTTTAATTAATCAAATGTTATTATTAAAGCTCCTGTGAGGAGATTTTGACTGTTCATTAAAAAGTCTGAAATGAATGTAGATGCCTAAATATAACCTGCAAAAAGCAAGTGAGACAATCAGTGACACGATTGACTTTTTCTTAATCGTTATTTTTAGTTTTTTAGAACTCTCCCAGGGGTAGGTGTCAGACGATGTGATTCATGACAGGCTGTCACATTTTTTAAATGTTTTCATGCCAAAGACTCATTGTGAGTAACACATTAGAAATTCAAAACAAAGAAGGATGAATATTTCTTTTTAGAAAACACAGCTTGAGCATATACAGGGAGGAGATGAATCATTCTCTTTGTCCACTGGGCTCGCCAAAGAACCCAAAGGTTCCTCATGGTAGCTTTAAAAAACATAGTATTACATCTTTAACCCTGCTCTTTGATGAGAAAATGTCACCCATAGACTAAGAAAAATAAAGGTTGGTATCTTAAGAGTGAAGCTACTTTCCTTTGGGATCAACTCAGGTCACAGTGATAAGATTAACACACCTGAATATCTGATACAAGTTTATGTCTGGGTCCATGCTTTTGATGTAGTTCATTACCTGTTGCTTGTAAGATGTTGTAAACTCAAAAGAAGAAATACTTACTAGAGGTATTTAGTTCATCAACATAGCTGAACCATGGATCGCCGAAGAGCACATCTGTGTCTAGGGAAGACAATGCATAAATTGGATTAGACCACCTTTGTGTTCATTATGAATACTGGTATGTTTCTATTTTTGCGTAAGTCATTATAACGTACTGCACACTGTAAATAAAAAAACAAGCTGTCTGAGGTTTGGCTGTTTCTTACCGATCGTCGTCAGGCAGTCCTCATTTAGGTATTCAGATAAATCATCTAAAACACAGAAGAAGAAAAAATCAGAGCAAAGATGTGCCTTTCTGTCCTTTAAATGTTCTAGTAACAGTGTAAATGATTGGACTGCTCTCCATATACACTACAGTACATATACACTACAGTAGATGTTATAAGTGGTAACATCTTGTCAGCATGAAACACAACCACACATAGAGTGAGTAGCTATTCATGTCAACATAGTCATGAAGGATATCTGATTTATTATGCAACCTTGAGCTTGTCCTGAATCTGGAATGAAGAATCTCACTTTTTCATCCGGATAAGAGTGGTCAACTTTGGTTGACAAAAAAAGTCTTAAGCTCTATTCTTCTTTTACTTCTTACAAAAATAGTCAGCGATTAAAGAGATCTTTACCCTTAAAAGGCAATATACGTGTGTGATTGTTTGGGGGGGACAAAGAACATCCTACTGAGCTCCTAAAACTTAAACATGTAATTAAACAACTAACCTGGAAGCTCTCCCAGATCAGGACAGAGGAACGGGTCCTGCTCCAATTCCTGCATCATGGTACCTGACAACACACACATAGAATAAAAAAATTCAAAGAGAAGTGAAGCTAGTGATGCATTGAAAGCTTTGCATGTTATGTTCCCAGTCTAAGTTTGAAGATTTCCTCATTTTCCAATCCTTAAGTGCTTTCACACTTGAACAAAACTCCTGAAAAACTCCTGGGCCCTCATTTAAGCCCAACAGTGCGTGGAAAGTGTTCTTAATTCTGTCTTATGAATCAAATTTAGAATGTGAAGAAACGACAGTCTTACGCACATCAATAAGTGATCAGTGTTGATACACGTAACCGGCAGGCTCGTTCACGTTCAGGGACAATTGCTTGCAGAAACGCCTCCAATAAACAGCATGTGGTAACAACACGCTCATTTAAAAAAACATGTGAATAAATTTAACTCCATGGAATAATAGAAAAGAACAAAGAGGAGGATCTTCATAGCAAACGAAATGGAAGTAGGATGAGGTTGAATAACTGGTTTTAAAAAAAAAGAAGAAAAAACGGTAGTAACTTTCGCGCTTAGCAAACCAAAAATATTATTTGCTCGTTCATTAATTGGGGAAGTTATTAACAAAAGAAATCCTGCTGCATGGGAGAAGGTGACAAATGCTGTACACATACAGTAGAATTGATATAAAGACAGTATAGACATGAATCACTCATCGGGATAATGCTAATAGCTTGCTAAAAATGCTTACAGCTAGCTAAAAGATGACATATTAATCAAGCTATTATTGGCTTGCAAAACAAACACTACTCTTTTTTCTGCACCTTAGTATCTGCGGTTGTGGTTTTATTCAGTGTCATGCCAACATCCTTCACACCCATGAACACTCTTCAGTTTTGTTCTCACTTCTCTCAGTGACAGTTTTTGTCCTGTCTTGTACTCCTACCGTCTTCTCTTTAGCTATAACTATTAATCAAGGCTGCACAATGTTTGTATGTTTCATGTTTCAACAAGAGTTGTGTTCAAAAGTGAAACTAAGCGCTGGCCTAACCGGGAGTTTACCTCGTAGTGTCGTAAAACAATATATGAATGGCTTTATGTCATTAAGAAGCGTGCTTAGTTAACGCGACAGGCAGGCCCGAAAAAAATACAAGTATAAAATAAAATAACTTGTTAATTTTAGGGTTTACAAGGAGAAAGGAAGTGAGGATTGTATTGGCATGTCTTCTAAATCATTTTGCAGTGGTTGGTGAGATCACATCTTTTTAAACTCATTCGTATTCTTCACACTTTTCTCCTTCCCATTGCCAGTGATCCATTTTTACTTCTGTCTATTTTATCCTTTGCCCGCACTAGGGTAAGGGTTATGGGTTATTACTATTTAACATTGTAATAATGATATGAAGTGTGACACATTGTACACATTAGCTTTAGCAGTTAGCTGTAGCCAAAATAAATCAAGCACTTTTTTAATTTCTTTGAGGGTAGCTTGAGTTTCATCTTACTGCATGACAATGGTGAAAGCGTCTTCCATATACACATGCAGAGTTAGAGAGCAGTTTGAAAGGATACATTTAGGATAGTATTAATTGCGATATAAAATTCAGATTGTGATAACAATGAGTGACAACAAACCATCTCCAACATAATGGGGGAAAAAAAGAGGTCAAACTTCATGGATTGAGCTTTTAAACCACATTTAAGAAGGGACACCTTCAATGCTGCTACCAACATCCCATGGAAATGCTTGTCTTTATGACTCACCCCAGCACAATAGAACACTAAATTGTCTGGCTATTCAGTTTGGCTGTAGGTAGACAAAACAAGCTGTCTTTCAGACCACAAAGGTTTAAGGGGTGTGCTATAACTGAAAAGATGGACGTCTGTGCTTTTAGGTGCTAAGAGTTGAAAAAAAGACCCACAAATAGGTGCCAATTAACCACTTTTGTAATGTTTGAGATATATAGATTAGGGGTCCAGATGGCAGTATCAGACTTCCTCTCCTGTGCATGATATATTACATCCTCTCAGATTTTAATGTGGCAGCAGGCATGGCTGTTGCTGCAGGTTTTGTTCTCTGTAGCTCCGCGGCTGCTTGGGCCGGTCAGGTGTCGCACTTTAAATAACTGCCTCTATTGTGCTACAGTGAAACCACATTTCAGCCAGACAACTCTTGAACTAATACACAAATCACAAGCCGGCTGCATGAAGCACGGACTTACAACTCAGATCTAAACTTGAAATGACTCACCAATTGGGTGTGAATCAATAAATCTTGACTGTTTGCCTCACTATCAAAGAGTAGACGCTGTTTCTTGTAAAAACCCAACCTATTGTCTGCACATATTGTAGAAACAAGTGTAAAGATTTAGCCTTGTTATTTGTAGTTGTAGCCTTTGTGGCATACTTCTTTGTGTTTTCCTTGACCTACAAAGTCTTACAGGGCCAGGCCAGAAATAACTTTTCTCATTGTAAGATATGTCAATCAATGAATCAATCAATGTCTGATAAAGAGAATAAAACTGTTATACATGTATCCTGATTTTAAATAGTTTTAAGGGGGTTAAACATTCCTGGACTGATAACATGCAAAACAAAAACTTTCTATGAGGAACTTACTCATGTTGTTATCACAGTTACTTCTAAAATAACAGCACAGATACATGATCAAGGGGGACTAGATATAACCTATACCAAGCATAAGCAAACCCTCACATTGTGCTTTGTTCTGAATGAAGGAGGAGAATTCTTTGTTGCTCCTGCATGTGCTCCTCACCACATACGCCCATCACAGTGCGTGTCTGTTGTTGCCTAAGCAATGACATGAAATCACTTTCTCTTCCTCCGTTAGCTGGAAGCCCCCTTAAATACCCTGATTTCATCAAACAGATCTTACAACGACCTCAGATGTCTCTTACTCAGTAACCGTAGGGGATATTGATAGTTAGACCCACATAAGCCACCTACAAATAGGCGCGTAATGGAGTCTAGTCCACTTCTTGTGCGTCGAAGTTTGGAGCGCACATTCATACAAATCACTACTTATAGAAACTATGATTCTAATATGTATTATTATACAACATTTATGAGCTTTTACCCCTAAAATGTCAAAGATAATCAACGTCAAGAGGCAAAAGAGCTTTTAAGAAAATGAGTTTATGCAGATTTTTGAATAATGTATATTTTAAAAGCCAATCCTAGACCATAACGCTTAAAAAAAAAAAAACAGTTGAATCATTCCAAAAATGTCTCATAAACTTAAAAAAGAAAGAAAAACTACAAACAAAACGCCATCTTTTTTATGCTTGCGCATTTTGGATGAACGCGCACATGCCACCAAGTCAAAGCAAGGATTACATTTACCTGCCTGGCTTGTCGCAGTGAAAGACGCGAGGAAGATGGAGAATACCTTTTTTTTTGAGTGTATCCCTGTGCGTTAGACTCCCATCAATGTAAAGAACATCAGCCTCTGCGTGGATCCTCAGATGACCTGATCGCAGCCTCCAGTCAGTGCGCGAACCAACTACTTTGTACAACAAAGCTGCAGCTTCTACTTTCACTTTGCACCAGCGGGCTATGCAGCCTACTGGGGCTATATTTATGTCATAGTGGTGGGCAGGAACAGCGTGTTTCTGAACATCATAGTTTCTGTTTAGATGTTTAATATTATATTGAGAAGTTTTTCAAAAGTTGCACATCATTGTTCTTTAAATGATGACCCACAAGACAGGATAACCTAGAGGTTGTTATATTATTAATATTGTTGTGATTGACCAAATTCAAAGCCTTAAAGTATTTACCTTTCTATACTTTACGTCTTTAACCACATTTTAAACAAATACAGTGATGTCACTGTCAGTAATCTCTTTCATGTATAAAAAACTGCTGGCAAAGTTTTACCAGGGACAGGATAAATAATTCACACATGTCCTGTTTTAATCCCAAGCGCTCTGGTCACTAAACATTTACCTGTAGTGAAATTATCTATTCCTGCATCTCCTCCAGCAAATATGTGACCAACATATAATTCTTAAAGACCCCTGACTCCCAAACTATCTCTGGTAAAGCCTATCCTTGCATAAAAGTCACCTGATTACAAATCCTATTTTACCTCTCTGCTAGAAATCAAATGCTATTTTACTCTTTAAAACTTTCGCTGAATTTAGGAATGTATCCCAGCTTTCTATGGATATTTGTGTTATTATTATTATTATTATTATTATTAATATTATTGCTACAAATCCTCATTCGGGGTTCTGCTTCTTCCTTCATTTCTCTTATCTCTGAGGTTTCTCCGTTTCCTGAGAATGAGTTTGCAGACAAATGTTAAACTTTTATTTTTGTAGCACTTTTTTTCCCAGCGTAGTGCCTTCAGTTGTTCTGTAGTTTATTTTTCAAAGTGCCTGACGTTGATCCGTCAGGGAAATTAGAAAGCCTGCTTTGCTGAAAATCAATGGCGCAACCTTTGTGTGTACAAGGATGCTTGGCCAGTTTCGGCTGTTGTGGAAAGTACCTGCCCTACCTGTTCATCTGTTGCCAATCAGTTAATCTGTGCCACAAGTTTATGCCCAATGTAACCATCAACTGATTACCTGTTGGTCTACTTATTACATAACACTTGCAAAGTTCTTTCTTCGTAAAAAAAAAAACGTGTAAACATGCAGCATTACTACTAATATATTAAAGCTTAACATTGGCTGAACTTGGGGGGAAAAAAACTACAGGAAATCACAACGAATTGTTCAAAGATGAATAATAACCTTTGACTGGAAGGACGATCAAAAGGTCAAATGAATGTGTATTAAAGTCAAGCCTTTGTAATTAGTCATTCCGCTGTCAGTTCCACTGCACCAAGGAATGTTTTGGCAAAAAAAAACAAAAAACATTCCTGTCTTCTGCCATTGCTATTTACAATGACTGCAGGTTTCCCACATCCATCAAGTTTCCTTCAACTTACACAACAAACATCAACCTCAAACCACCCAGGCTGTGCCCAATGATGGTTCTTTACCAGATTTCAGTGGGGTCCAAATGATTGTGCCCTCACATTATCCCACATTGCATCATGGAAAGTTATTTACAGCCAAAGGTCACTACAAACCACAATGCATTGCAGGATAAAAAACCCCAGTTAGGATTTAAAAAAAGGTGCAAATAATATGAGCCTAAAAGGGTTTGAATGTTTTTTTTCATTTAAAAGATGAGCTCACTGTACATCCCTTTACAGTTAAGTCTCAATTTACCGAGTCGGGAGTGATGAACCATCACGATTTTGGACACAACCCCAGTGAATGACGATCCAATGGATCACTGATGTACTGTATGTGAACTCAAACTGGGTAAAATATCCACAGCAACAGACGTCAACCTTAAGTATACTTACCCCGCATGAACAACTTTGCCTATCTATGGCAATGTCCTCTAGCTGGTTTTTCAAAGCCTTTGTGTTTTTATTTTAATAACAGCGATTAAACATGAATGTCCTCCAAATAGATGAGCAACAACATGTCTTTGTTAGTGTTGGTTCCTCCCACTTATCTTCCTGGTCTGCCATCCTGTGTTATTTGTTTTTTAAGGCCTTTGAATTACTCAAAATGAAACTGAAACTAAGGCACACCCAATCTTTCCAACCCTGTCCAAAATAATATCATAGTTACAGTATCTTTTCTACTGGGGGGCAGAACTGACTTTTTTGGAGGAAGGCATTAGGGAAACAGAAAGTAAAAGGGGGTCTTGGATGGGAAATACATTTGTTTCATTCACTGTTTCATGGTAATGCCCATGCTACAAAGAAATCAGTGCCAATCAGACATTCACATTACCCCAGTAAATCATTGAGCAGGCACAGACGAGGCAGTAGGGACGGTAAAAGGACAAAAACCAAAAGGGGGCATGATATTGAGTGTAGACTTACCCCAGTGTGGATCAACCAAGACTCCCTCCGCTTCATTCTCATCCAAGTCTGTTTTGCCATAGTTGCCACACATCTTTGCACCGTGAGAAGTCTTGGAAAATGTTTCTGTGCTATCTATTACACCTAATTGCATGCTTGGATTTGCATGAGAGTGCAATGACCTCTCTAGCGCGTCACTGCACGTGCCTTCAGGTGTACAGAGAGAACGACGTGGAACGATGCTTTGTTGGTGACTCGGCAAACAGAGGAGTCCCTCTGGCGTTTCTGTCCTTTCGGCCTCCGAGGAGACATTAAGAGCATCCTCCAGTCTGTATGTGGTGTTATGTTTTGTGTCTGCAGATACTCTCACAGCCAAAGGATGTCCCAATGCCCCAGAGAAATCCAGATCATTTGGGTTCCACCCAGCTCTTCTGGGTGAAACAGAGAAACAGAGGCCTTCTGTGAGGCTTTCGATCTCCTCTTCTGTGCCTAAAAAGTGTTCACCATAAAAATCAAGTGTCTCGCATGCAATGGAAAGCTCCGTTTCCTCTTCCATATTCAAGAAAGGGCACCGTGCTTCACCGCCTGTCTCTTTGTTTTCACGTGTTTCCCACCCAATAGTCGTACGAGGGTCCAGGGGCAGCAACCGCCTCCGTCCTTGGTCCCAGTGTTGCCACAGTGGCACAGCTATCCTCCTGGCAGCCTGCTCCAGCTGCTCTAACCACTCCTTCTCATCCACCAAATTCCCCTCATTAATTCTAACACTATCACTGACTGGTTCCTGTTTTGATTTTGAACCACTGAGCCGTTCAGTCAATTCATCAGCTAAGCTGCATCGGCAGTCTTGATCGATGGGTGCCAAAATGAGTCCGTGATCGAGTTGGAATTTGTTGTATAGTGGATGAAATTGAAGCCCAGACCTTGTGTTGACAGGTGATGACTCGGATGTTGTCTGGTTACAGGTAGATTCTGTACACTTCAACGTCCCATATTTCCTCTCCTGGCTGAGTTGGTCTTGACTGAGGGGCCGGTTGTTGGTGCATCTTTGAGAATGACTTTGATCAGCTCGCAGTCTGTTGGCTGTTTCGCTCTCAGTAAGTCGGTGCAGGTTAAAGCTCTTGCCATAGGCCTCCGAGATGATCCGCTCCTTCACCAAACCCTCGAGCAGAGCTTGGATCTCAGCAGGAGAAGCCCAGGTCAGAGCCAGACGCACTCTGTCTAGAACTTCCTCAAACTGGGCCATGGCGACAACTTCTTCACCCCGTACAATGATGAGCAGCAATAGAGCTTTCAGTGGATATGAATTGGCTTTAAGTTGGTTTTCTTTTGAGACACACAATGATTTTTGCTCGGGAGGCGTTCTCATTAAAGAGGGAGGAGTTTGTATGGTTGAGGGAAGTTCTGTATAGAATAAGTCATGCAGTTTTTTTATAATGTGGGAATGTATATTTGAGACTTCAAAAGTCTGGTTGCAGGAGAGTCATTAATAGGAAGTGAAGATCCATTATGATTATGCAAGATGATGACAGGAACGCATTTTATTTTCAATTTCTGGAAACCCCCCCCAGAATACTTGGATTAATCTTCCTAATAAATCACATCTGCTATTAAAGAGTTTAAATTTGTATTAGTGGTGTCTAATGCTACAGTATATTTGGTTAGTTTTTGTTCATTGTAGGAGTCTACAAGGAACAACAACCAACATTGAGTGTGGTATCACGTCTGACGAGAACTGAAAAAACACAATGTAAACACATGATGATACATACCAAGAGATCATTAATCCAATGCTTATTATAGTTTTCACCAAAGTTTTATAGTATTGATCATCAGCAACTGATGATGTTCAACATTTTTGGAAAATATATGAACAAAAAAGGCTTTATGAGGAGTTTTTTTCCCCCACTGATTACGGCAGGGGTCCCCAAACTATGGCTCGCGGGCCAGATACGGCCCCTCCCCACATTTGGCCCGGCCCTCAGAACAATTCAGAATGCATTTAAAAAATCTAAATTGTAATATATATATATATTTTTTTTTGTCATAGGCCTATAAAAGTTTAGCACTTCAAATAAAATGTTCTTTAGCTGTGAACTTTTATCATTATTAACTCACATGTTAGGGAAGAGAAAATTTGATTCAGAATTCAGGGTATTTAACCAACAGTGGACTAATGATTTTTTTTTGTTCAATGCAAAGAAAAGGCTGTTTGTCTCATCTGTCAAGAGCTAAAAAAAAAAAAAAAAAGTGGCGTTAGTTCTGCAAACTAAATTTGTACGCCGAGTTCAACTGAACTAATCTCCTGGGATAAAATCCATCTCCACGATAATACCGTCATGCCTGCACATGTTATTTTCTGTTACATACTGGCACCCCGTCATGGAAAGGTGAAGTTATGAGGCCCTCAAAGAAAAAAGTTTGGGGACCCCTGGATTAAGGGATTCTTTTCTTTGTTATGCAGGATATAACACTGAAGGAAAGAAATTTGAAACCCTTCCCAACATTTGTACTAAATATGTTATATGTAGAAATACCAAGAATGTAATCTCTCCCACTAGATTCCTTGATAGTTCTTGTTGTCTTCATTGTTTCACTGATGAATATCTATCTGACATATTTTTTTTCAAAATAAAAGACCACAGGTTACTTTAGCCGTCTGAAACAGTTAGCTGACTTCCTTTCTCCCCCTCTGACGTAAATTTTGGTATTTCCTGTATTTTCCCAGAGAATTGGCAACCAAATGAAAAGCACTGTTACCTTTACCTCTCCTCGTTTTTAGGATCGAAACTGGTTTGGCTAAACACTGCGTGCTCTAACTGACACACGCCATATTCACCATGCTGCACTTGATTTGTATCACATGTACATGTATTGTAAATGTATTGATTTGTATCACAGCAGCCACAGGCCCTGCACCACGGCACAGGAAGTCTGCAAAAGTCAAAGATTGTTGGTTGTTGAAGTATAGGATCAATGTTTGATAACTTCCTGGTGATCATTTGAGTTTAAAGGCAGGGTTGGTCATTTTCAAAAACCAGCATGATTTTGAAAGTAGCATTCCCTCAGTGCTCCGTCTTTCTTTGTTCCTTTTTCAGAGCACATGAGTTATTAATGTCTGTCAGGACCTAAAGACAATTTCAACCAAAATATTTAAAAAGTGTATCTGGAGAAAACCCTGCCCTTAAGGGTATAAAACACTGCTACTTTGACAAACCCCTTTCTTTATAAAGCAGCACAAGTAGATTTGAATATTGTTGCATATTAAAAACAATCTGATGCGCTATTGTCACTGTTTTTGATTAGGAAGAACCCACTTTTCTTTTTACTTTACATAAAAAATACAAAAATATAGAGGGCTAAAATACAAATATAGATCAGTAGCCTATCAGGGACAGTCCCTTTACTCTTTGGTCTTTAAGTCTGCTTGTGTTCTATGAAATGACACTGACTATATCTGAAACTGAATGGCCTCTGCAGTCATTGTTGAAAAAAAAACTGATTAGTATCACACATTAACAGACCTCAACAGTCCTAAGATTAGAACATGTTCTAAGTGGAAGCTACAGTGTTGTATGTGAGAAATACTCGACATGTGTGGGTCTGGCTGTTGATTGTCTGTTAGCAGGATGCAGATGCAGTTTCACATGTGTTTTTTAGTGAACACTGAAGGGACTATGAATAGCAAAAGTACACGAGGACATTGTGACAAATGACCGTGTTCAATGCTTTTCACATTACTAAAAGTGAAACTGTTCTGATGGCTAGAATCATTATGAGTGATCAATGTTGTTGGCATACACATGAAGTGAGGGTTAAACATTTGAGATGAGGTCACCTTGAGGAATATCTAAATGGATAAACAGATACAATTAGAGGGTCATGTATGCTACATGCTCGGTACTTTTCATAGAAAATACATAGGTTTGATATTTGGTCATTTATTTTACCAATCGGTGAATTACAAAAGTCTGTATGTATTTAAAATCAATTGTTCAGAAAACATTTATCATCAACATCTCAAACTGCTACTTCTAAACAGTAGCTGACAACAGAGAGGAATCATTCACAGGGGGTGTTGTTTCTGACATATACGTACAAACAATTAATGGAGACATTGTGAAGTCACCAATGGTTGTGTGGAGAACTATTTTGGCTGTCCCCATCCAGTTTTTTTTTTTGAGCCGGGAGAACCATATTGGGGCAAGAAGGTCCATGTTGCAGTGGTAGTTGGAAAACATTACTTCTAAAGCGTGGGATATCATTATCTAAGTCAGCATGGAATATCCAACCCATTCATATTAACTGTGGTATTAACTGTAATGCCAATTTTGGCATGAGTACTTTGAAGAAAATTGAACAGCCAACTCCTTTGATAGTCACCCAGTCTAGGTACAACCAAATGTCAATTAAGACATTGCAAGGGAACTTAAATGTTCGACGTTACTTTCATGAACTAGTACAGCTAGATATACTAGATGATGACAGAGAGAGAGATAACTATAGCCCATCAGCATAATACTCTTTATTTTTAATAGCTTTTATTAGGAAAACAGATTCCAGAGCTGCAGCAGAATAATTCCCTGCAATGCAACATCCGACCAATTTACCAAAAACAAGCTGCTGCCTATCAAGAGACACAGTCAAGATGTCTCTGGCAGACTTGGGTGGATGTTGCATTTTGTGCGTTTCTTGTTTTTTTTACTTCTACCACTCTCTCCTCAGGCGATCTCTCTCACAGTTCTGATCCACCTTCAGAGTGGCTTCAGATGGTTCTCTGCTCCTCCATCACACGGTTGGCACAGTAGTCCTGAATACCTGGCGGAGGACAGCGGAGAGGAATGTTTAGGTAAAGATTACAGTGAAGATCTTTGTGTGCGTTTTTGTTTTCATTATCTGCCTGCAAAAGCTGTGAAGTGGATCATCTGATACCTAAACCGCATTTGATTCTTCGACTTTTCCTGCTGTAGATATCAGATTTCGATCTTTCGTTCTTCCTCTTTGGCCGACTCTGCTTCCCATTTGCAAAGCGATCACTTCTCCTTTCATTACGTTTAATAGAGAATTGAGATAAACCAGTAGTCATCAAAAATCATGAGGGACTTCACTGGAATGCAAAAAAAAAAAAACGCCTGTTTGTGCCCAACTTCCTTACATTGGAAAGTTACAAAACCGGAAAAGGGCATAATGAAGACGCTGAAAACAGGACCTCTAAGATGCTGCAGCATGTGTACGTGTGTGTGTGTGTTGTGCAAGCATTACTGGACACACTCACTCTGCACAATCCTCTGGTAGACCTGAGCGGCAGGGGAGTCCGGCACTTCACTGAGGAAAGACTTGCCCTCGTCGCAGCTTCGTGCGATCCTGGGGTCGAGTGGCACCTTCCCTAGAAGCGGTAGATTCAAATCCTGGCACATTTTCTCAGCGCCCCCGCTGGTGGGAGGGAAGATCTGCGACGTGTTCTGGAAGAGAGATGGACAGAGAAGGAGCTAAGTTACACATGCATGCATTTTCCTGATGTATGGACCCTGAATTGGTTGTGGTGTGCATCACTATATATGTCATTGTGTCATTAAACAAACTTAAATATGTTCACTGCTGTTCAGACATCTTATTTTACAAAAATGTATTGATTAAATCTTTACACCCAGGTTGTCATGGTCGTGATTGTGTTTGCGAACGTGCATGTGTGCCTTTCTGTGTACATCACTGTTAATGACCTTGCAGTTAGGACAAACGAAGCCGCTCATGTTCTCCACCACTCCGATGATCGGCATCTTGACCTTCTGACAGAACCTGATCTCCTTTCGCACGTCCTGCAACGAAACCTCCTGCAGGGAGAAAAAAAACCCAAAAAAGGACAAACGCACACACATTTAGAGACGGTTTACCATTTCATGATGCAAATTGTAGTCCAACTCAATTACTCCCTTTATTTAAGTCTTGTGCAACTTCCTGTTCACAGGTCACTTATAAGGTTATGCAACCAAGCCAACAAGATCCCAACCGTCATGTTCTGAGAAATTCAAATACGTTCATCTTAAACTCATCCATGAATGCTGAAATCCTCAGGATAATACTTACCGTTTGTTTGTTTTTGTTTTTATGGGTTTTTCGAGAAATGTAAAAATGTACAAATATAAAAAACTGCTGATGTCGGAGTACAAACTAAATGTTACATATTGAGTATTATCTAATACGTCCAGAAGGACCTTGTACATTATAAACATATAATCAAATGTGAACAAATCATTGCAGTGGCACACAAACACAAACAACATACTCTATGCTCTAGATAACATCCCAGCGCCCACTAAGACTCCTATCAAAGTCTCTTAGGAATTTAGCTGCTGTCTCCATATTGAGCAGGTAAAGGGACTCTACCAGCCATGACGCCTTCATGAAGCACGCTGGCTTTAGCTCCTCCCAGTTAATAAGTATCAGTCTTTTAACTGAGAGGCAATCAAAGGCGTGACACAACTGGGCTAGTTAAGCTTTCACGCTTACTGCCTAAAATACAAAAAAAAAGTAGGAGATAAAGGAAGAACAGTATCCAAGATCTCTGACATGATGGTGTGCCCCATTATTACAGGATAAGACTTACTGTAATGGTAACAGACTCAGACTGTATAAAACATGGACACAGGTTTCTGAAAAGTCTTCATGAAGCCCAATGGTGGGACGTCGCCATGTTGGAAATGCTGACTCCACCTTAATGTTGATTCAGTCTGCAAACAGGCTAAAAGGTGAAGCTGAGACGTGGCAAAAAGCTACAACGCACCCGCCTATCTGTTGACTAAACCACACCCATTATTATGCAATCTTAAGAAGATCTAAAAGCCTAATTGTCATCCAAAGGAATAAGTCGTGAAAAAAAACCAAAAAAAAAAACCTCACCTCCTTAAAGATTTTAACCAATGATCAAATTAGCTGTTAAGACAAAACAATTTTTTGTATCATAAATAGGGTTATTTTTATTTTTACAGCCAGCCTCAAGTGGACACTCGAGGAACTGCCGCTTTTTTGCACTGGCTTTTTCTTTTTCTTTTTCTTTTTTTTTAAACAATGGGAGGTTGACGCTTGATCTGACTCTGCAAAACAAGGAGAATCTGAAACCTCTGCATAAATCAAACTGCACCCTGCATGGGAACATTTTAAACTCAAACTGAAGCAGTTTCCAAAGACGGCTCAGTCATATCGTCATTTATGATCTGATGCTTCCTGTTTTACCGCGTTTAATTGTATGATAATTTGTGTCTTGTATCGCTCTGATGGTTGTTGTTGAACTTGTTTTGTTGTCAATTGAGTTTGTATTTTAAATGTCAGCCAAGAGAAGCATAGAGAGAGAAGTATGGCAAATATCATTTAAATAAAAACACTGTATTGTGTCTCATCTGTTTACATACTTCTATTTAAATAAACATTAAATAAAGACAGAAAGAGAAATGCACATCAAAGACAAAAGACAGGATAAAGCAGTAGACAAGAATTATCTTGAGTGAAAAGAGCTAAAGCAAAAGTATTAGCATAAATAGTTTCCTTCTCCTCGCAGCTGCTATCCTGAATCCCTTGAGAGAAACAGTTCCCACGTCTGAAGATGAGGAAATGTGGGAGTGTAAGAAAAGACACTACGCAGAAAGAACGTGATATCAACCAGACTTGGATTCTGGATTCCTTCCTCGGTACTTCCCAGCTTATTGTGTGGTTAGCAAGAGCTGAAAGACGGAGGAAGTGATTCCTCTGCTGTCTGACCTCATAGGTCCCGGCCTTTTTTTAAAAACAAGGAAGCGTTTGGGTACACAAAGTTCAAGTGTCATTAAACAGTGTAGTTCAGGTGCACATATCAACATGAAAACAAGGTCATAGTGCCTTACATCATGTGCAGGGACAAGGTAGAGCAGATCTATTCTAAAGCAGAGTCAGGGGATTTGTTAGCATGCTCAAAGCTAAACACATAGAAAACTATTGTTTACATTTGCCTCTATGCAAAGCTGATGAACTGCAGTAAAAGTCACATATGATGACAGGCAGCAGAGCATGCACATTCAGGAAAGACATCCAGGGGAATTGTCAAGTCCAACAATGGCGGTCGCCATATTGAAAATGACGTCTCACCCTAACTTTCAGTCAGCCTAGTAAAAGGCAAAGACTTCGAGCTGAGGCGGGCCTTTAGCTTCCTGGCTGAAAACTCCTTTGCGCCTGCTTTCAGTCATATCAGTCACGGCCCTGATTATGAATTACTCTTATCCTACATAAAATCAAAACACATGAGGTATAACAAATTACCTCAATTGTATAATGCCTGTCGATTAAGTAATGAGCTATTTGGAGCAAATTGACTTTTTTGAACATGTTAATTTCTGCTGTCAAAACGGGCATCTTATTATGGGGTGTGTGTGTGACTTCCAGGGCTTTTAGAGCCAGCCTCAAGTGGACACTCTAGGAACTACAGCATTAGCACTTTGGCATTGGCTTAATTTGTCAACGCCAGAGGTTGCAGCTAGTTCACAACATATTTCCTTCATGTTTTTTTGTTTTTGTGCTACTGCTGCCTTAGTTATTCATTCAATGCAGCACTTTCTTTGGACTTTAAAAAGAACAGGCCGATGAACAGAGGACCGACAAAGGAAAGGATTCAACAACCTGCCAGCATTGTGCTGTTTTATGACACCTGTAGCTTTATAGAACTCAAACCTCAGAAGAGGAAACCTATAAATGCACAGTTTATTTAATCTTGTTAAAGACTGTGGTGTAACATTTTACTGCTGTTATTGTCTAATAATAATAATAATAATAATAAATAATTTATACTTTATTGATCCCGCGAGGGGAAATTCGTTTTTACACTCTGTCTAGTTAACATGCTACACAAACATAGGCCGAACTACACACACATGCACAAACAGGATCCTATGGACATGCACTAATGGAGAGGTCTCAGAGTGAGGGGGCTGCCCACAGTGGGCGCTCCTGAGCTGGCGAACGTGCATGTGTGCATCCTGAACAAACAGGATCCTAAACACTAAACCTGCAGGATCATAACTTAATATGGCACCATGCTGCACTTTATAACCACTGTAGGACACACCTTTATGAGTTTATAATATCTTAGCATACTCTGTTGGTTGCCACATGGTAGATGTGTTTTGTCTTCACAGCAGCACTTTCACTATAAAAAAAGTACGTAAAAAAATCTTACACCAATATGTCTTAATCAAATAACATGTGCAGTAGTAGAATAACTCAAATAGGAACGCAGTGATGACTGCAAAACATTTAGAGTGCATACTAGGAAATATGCCTTTTAATCATAAATAGTGCTAACTTTATCAGGCTTATCGTCCCTCAGCCGACCACATGAACTTAAAGGTCACATTATTCTCTTTTTTAAAATAGTTTAAATAAGTCTCAGAGTTCCCCAAAACATGTCTGTGAAGTTTCTTCCTAAAAATACACTCTGGTCCTGCCTATAAACCCCTCTATCTCAGCCCTGCCCAGAACAGGCTGTTTCTGCGTCTGTAGCTTTAAATGCAAAGGACCTGTGTTTGACCACGCCCCTTTGGAAGGGCTTGTGTGGCTCTGGCCTTCTTGCGCCCATGCCTGTTTGTTTACCGTTAGAATGCATACTCAGCGGGCAAAACAAACACCTAGCTGTGGGAGTGGCACCCACCTGGGGGAGGGGCTACTGCCATTTGTGATGTCACAAAGGGAAAATCTTCAAACGGCCTGTTTGAGCACACATTTTCTGAAATGTGGAGGAGGCAAATAACGGACAGGATGGACTTTTCTCATAATCTGGGGGTTTGTAGACAGACTAGGGCCAAGTCTTAGTGTTAGAAAAACATGTCAAAGTGTATTATATGTGTCCTTTAATATATTTGAGAATTACCCCCAACAACACGTGGTAGCTGACTTAGATGAGTGTGGAAGGTGGCGGTATAGGACGACTGTGACAGTCACAGCAGGAGTGCCGGCTTCAGTCAACGGGTGCAACTCTCACTTTCTTTGTCTATTTCTACAGTAGCTGTTTCATTATTACTCTTGAAAGTCGCTGAAAGAACAACTCCAGATGGTTGAAATACATTCTGGGTAATGTAGTCATATCACTGTGTGAAAGAAGACTGATGCAGTTTGTAGGTGGAATTTCCCTGTACAGGTGCTGCAGCTGCTTTCAATGTTATTTGATTTCTGTCTGGGCGCTTGTGTTTGTGCTACCTGTGGTGTGGTGATGATTACAGCTCCATCGACGTGGGTGGAGCTTAGGTACTGCACTATGGACAGGTGTTCGTCTGAGGTTCCAGGGGGCGTGTCCACGACGAGGTAATCCAGTTCCCCCCAGTCGACGTCCCTCAAAAACTGCTTGATCATCCCTGATTTTAGACAAACACCACACCAGTTAAAGAGACACGACATGAAAACAGTAAAACACATTTTATGCACACACTTACACAAAAACATTACCATTCTTCTTTGGTCCTCTCCAGATCACAGCGTCATCGGGGCTACTGAGAAGGAAACCGATGGACATGACTGCCAGGTTCTCCTCCACATACTGCAACACACACACACACACAAATGTTAATGATATTTGTATAACTAGTGACTAATGTCATTAACACCTAACATTTATGAATGGATAGAAATGAAATATGAGATAATAACATGAAAAGGGCGTCATTTTCTGTCCAAAAAGAACAATTTTTGCAGATTAGGAGATGATCATTATCATTAGCTTGCTCTATATTTTGTTATTTTCTTTAAGGTTCTCTTGTGAAAATGAAAGCTAATGTTTTTCAAGAAGCCTATGGGAGTGCCAGGAATTCTATTTATCTTTTTTTTTTTTCCTTTGTTGCAATGTAAACAGATGTCTACTGTTTGATTATTCATTCTTGACATAGATCCTTTTACTGAATAAATAAAAAGGGAATTGTGTGTGAAATGACTCACCACTGGAGACCATCCAGAGCCACTCTGGTGAACCTGCACAGAGAGAACAGATTATTGACCAGCAGTGAAATATGAGGGGATAAATACTGTATGGGGGTGGAAAGCAGATGTCTTGACAAAGAGTAATTCATGTTAACAGAAAGATAAGTTCTTGACATTCATCTGTGATATCTACTGCTCGTTATAATATGTGCAACTTGTGCTAAAGTCAAATCGTGGTGACAAATGACTTCTAATGTAGAAGTGTGTATTTATTCAAACATATCTGCTCACCTGTTCTCCTTCTAAGCCCATCATCCGAGGAATAGACGGACCACAGATGTCTACATCCAGCAGTGCAACCTGAAAGTGAGACAGAGGGGGAGGGGGGGGGAGTTCAGTCCTGTTGATGTGAAGAGACATCCGTGACACATTATTAAATTATACTTCAGGTTTAACTATTGGGAAGTTTAATCTTCTCAAGGTTTTTTTTTGTTAATGGTAAAAGATTTTTAGATGATTTTTGAACTGACAAGTCTGCCTTTAGAGTGAACCTTATGGCATCTGCAGTGACCTCTAGTGGTATTTAATTGTCACTAATGGACAAATTAACTCCCTAAAGAAAACGATCAGTTCGAGTTTAATTCCCAGAGGAAATTCTGCTGTTGACTCTGTGACTTGTGCAGTACAAAAGTAAAAGAAGAAAAGATTACCTCCTTTGTGTAGTCACTTGCCAGGGCATGAGCCAAGTGAGCGCTGAATGTGCTCTTTCCCACTCCTCCTTTTCCAGACAACACCAGGATCTTGTGTTTGACTGTAGAGAGCTTTTCACCTATCTCTGCAATGGCTGGAGATGAAACAGAGAGGGAGAGGAAGGATGGATATGTTTAGCAGCAACACGAAATTTCAAATGCAAACAAAACAAAGACACGGTTTTAGTTCATGACCTGCACTCTTTTTTTTTTTTCTTTTTATTAGGTTTTTCTCAAGCGTTCTCTTACCTGGGTCTGGGGCCTTGGTGGCTCCAGAAGCACACATTTTCTGGTTTGGACATCCCTGACATGACGATGTCTTTCCTGCTTTCTCACTTCTTGTTCCCGGACAATCTAAAAGAAAAAAATCAGAAACCAGAATTCAGTGTCCAAATTAGATCAGCCTTAAAAAAAAAAAAAAAAAAAAAAAAAGCCTGACACATAGTTTTAAGAGTGAATGAATTGGGGAAAAACCCAAAATACAGGGCATTTTATTAATATTGTAGTTGAGATTACAGATGATCCAAACAAACAATAAATATCAAGGTTATTTTTCTTTGGAAAATGTCAGGCCAATATTCTAGTTTGATAGGGGTGCTGCCATAAAAAAACATGAACTCTTGAGTTTGAATATTTCATAACACACACAATACAAGATGATAAAAAGAGACCTTTTGTGTAAGATATATTCTAGTATTATTGAGGCAGGTGTGATATGAACACTCTTGTACAATTAAACATATTAGAGCAGCATGTTTTAATGACGGATGATAACCGTTACTTTCTACACGGCTCCCTTTGTGCTGTGATGCATTCACGTTGTGTCAGAATAATCGGAAATGGCTTTTTACAACTTGGAAAATTAACTTAAAGACTTAATAAATTTGGGACAATAACTGGTAAAGTCGGAAAAAAAAATCTTGGTAGGCCTGTCAGACTAACAGACTTTAAGTTTTTCTTAAAAAGTAGAGAGAGAGAAATAAATCAGAAACAAACTTTGGCTTGATGGTAAAAACGGGTTTTTTTTTGTGCTTGCTTAGAGTATCAAACGTTTTGATGAATTTGTTCAGGTAGAGTAACCTGAACAAAAGAAAAACAGGTAGTATGCATCCGTAATATTTACAGTCTATGCCTCCATTCCCACATAAGGACTCAAATTCGTGAACACAACTTAAGACATCCGAGGAGCACCTGAATGCAAGGTATGATTCAGCAGATTTTCAGGGAGTAGTTTTTACTGTAACAACTATTTTCAGTACTGTTAAAGCAGCTTTTTATCATGCATTTAATTTTGCTTTTAAGTCAGAAGTTAGTATTTTCAGCAACGACCTAAAGAATTTAATTGAATGGCTGTAATTAAAAAAAAAAAAAACTGCGCCATTACATTTTACAGATCAAATTCGGCTTAATTTTAACTTACTTCCACAGCTATTTAAGTACATGTGACTACTGAATGTTATTGTAGCTGTTTAATTACATTACTAGTGTATAAAACCCTGAAAGGTACTAAAATACAGTTGACAACACTGCTGAGTGTCACAGTAAAAGAGAGACGTTTCTCCAAAAAGTCACCTCAGCCCTAAACTGCATTTATAAAAGCCGACGAGCACACGAAAATAACTGTCTGTGACATTTATTAAGATAGCAAAATCTGTTTAAGGTGAATAACTCACGCTCAGGAGCATTATCTGGTACGTCGTCCATCTTGCACGACTGTCCACCCGTTTAAATCTTCCCCCTTAAAGGTTCCGCATACGCACAATATCTGTGTGTATTATGCAAGAGTATGAAATCTTTTTTTTTTTTTTTAGTTTTTTTTTTTTAAATGAAGACATTTGTCCAGGTGTTTACTCCAACATTATTTTAAAGTCTTCTAAAATAGCAATAGTGGGACTTAGGATTTTGTAAAAACAGCAGTTCGCAAAAACGAACTTCATGAGGGAAAAAAATCACTCATAAGTCAATTTTTACATCAACCATGTTACTGTTTTTTTTTTAAAATTGGATGCTGTAAATATAGCTACCTCAACAGATTTCAGATTAAATAGAAAATAAACTTTTTATTAAACAATCAACAGTTTAATTTACTGACTGACTGACTGACTGACTGACTGGCCAAATGTCTCCACAAGGGGGCGCTGTTGATTAGCAAAACATTGTCATATTCACACACACAGAAATGAAGGAGACCACGTGTTGGTCCCCATCTGACAAACTTTACACTGAACTTCATTCACTGCACAACAAAACTTCCACATTGGCTGTATATGGAGGATATCTGTAATATGGCTAAATTATATTTTATTGAGATTACAGTTTTTTTTTGTCTGGGCACTGATTTTGGAAATTAAGTGTAAAAAACAAAAAAGCAAATGTTTTGGTGAAATAATCCAACCTTTTTTTTATAAACTCTTATACTCCTGCCCAAAGAGTCATGGCTGTTAGAACGTGGTCTTGAGTTTGCATATTCAGATGAGGCTGGTTAAAGGGACATCAAAAGCAAGAGAGAGAGAGAGACAGACATTGAGGCAGACTTAAATAAAATGAGTAAGGGTTGCAGAGTGAGAGAAAGAGACAGAGAGAGAGAGAGAGAGAGAGAGTGAGAGCAGGGACAGGGGTTGTCATTAGTCGTGTAATTCATCCCTCGAGGCTACATGAAAGTCTAAGCAGAAAAAAAACAACTGTGCAATAAGAGACAGAAGTTAGAGAGCAGTTTTTTTTAATGGCTATAATATCCTTCCTCTTTCTTCCCATGACTCTCAGACACTTTGAATGAAATACAAAACAGTTGAACTGGCTGTTTGAAAAGGCAGGAGAGACACTCTAAAGAGACTTAATCCAACCTAGCATGCTCTGCGAAATCTTAAGACAAGGAAAATTCACTTTGATCCTTAAGAGGACTTTTTGTGGACGAGTGGACAAGCACTGTTGTGGATTGTAGTTGTGGCAGTAGATACCCATTTATGCGGTACTTTAACAATATGTCAGAGCAGTTTACACTATTTACTATATTCACACAGCGGCAATTTAACTTTGAAGTAAGGCTTCGTATATGGGAAGCTCTAGTGCTATTAAAATGTAGTACTGTTGTGTTCCAGGTTTTAGGTCATGATGTAGGGTAGCTGACACGTTCTAATAATTTCAGTACTTCTACATGGATCAGCTGAAGAGACAATGAACAGTTAAGACCTGGATGGCGAGTGGCCCATATTTCACTCTAAAACAACATATATAACATATCCAAACGTAAGGATAATAAATAATATATACTAAAAGGTGGCTGATATTATGAACAGTACCTTATGTATTTTCTCTATGCAGGTCATTTGAGAGGTTACATTAGGTTAGTCATTACTTTCTACGCAGAGTTCATTAGATGGAATAGTTCATATTAAAGTCACATTGTGTCCATTCAGGGAGTGGCAAACACACACGCACACACACACACACACACACACACACACACACACACACACACACTCAAACCGAGTTACTCAGCGAAAAAAGGTTAAGCCTTGCAGTCATCCCATAAAGAACAATACGAAACACACGCGCCTTAACATAACTTGCACTCTTGTTATAAGGATTAGATTAGCGGAGGGATATTTGTGTGCGTGTGTGCGTTTGTTTGCGGGGAAGAGCGTGGCAGGGCAGACTTGTCACACGACTGAAGAGGAAAGAGGAAGTAAGTCGTTTATGGAAAAATGATGGGTGTGATCTGGGCGCACAACAAGTTCAACAGGAAACGAAGTGTTTGTGGATTTCATCTGGATTTGAACTTTTACTTTCACTGACTCTTTGACAAGAAATGACGATGGAATAGAAGAATACACACTCAGGCATCTAACAAACATAAAAAATTCAGAGTTCAGACTCCGAGTCTCCTTGTTGTTGAATTAAATTTTTTTGCACACTTGATATAGAATTACTCTGATTGTGACTGTTGTTAAATATGGGGATCTTTACTTGCAGTCTCCACCCAGCGTGAAGGTCCTCCCGGCACACTTCTGCTCTTGTGCAAGGCTGCATTCAGACCATCGACTGTATATAAGGATGGACGCCACGTCATACCCCAATCTGGCACCGACAAGTTGTGCTGGTGACGACACTCGGGGCCAGAAACGACACAGTAAATATCGCATGGAGCCGCTGTGTTTATTTCCCATCCATCCATTCCGCACCGCAAAAGCCACATTTGACAACAGAGCTGTCAATCATGCCGTCTAACCCCCTTTTATAGCTTCAAATAACAAATTAATCTTAACTTCTCATTAAAATTAACACTAGGACATAAATCAGCGAAGTAAGAAATTAATTTAATAACAGACACCATGTTTGAGAGTTTTTTTTATTTGTCGAGTACTTAAACTTTATAGTTTTGTCCCATCTGTTAAAATGGAGGAGGCAGGCTTTATGAACTATACAACGGCCAGTGAGTAGGTGGACGCCAAATACATTGGCTTCACTTTTGGGGAGCTGTCATGTTGTCCATCTTTTTATGGGCGGCAGTAGCTCAGTCTGTAGGGACTTGTGTTGGGAATCGGAGGGTCACGGGTTCAAGTCCCGGCACGGACCAAGTCCGGAAATTGGTCTGGTAGCTGGAGAGGTGCCAGTGCACTGCCAAGGTGCCCTTGAGCAAAGCACCCAACCCCCCCCCCCCCCACCAGCTGAGGAGCGCCCACTGGGCAGCCCCCTCACTCTGACATCTGTCCATTAGTGCATGTTCATAGGATCCTGTTTGTGCATGTGTGTGTATTTCAGCCTATATTTGTGTAGCATGTTAACTAGACAGAGTGTAAAAATGAATTTCCCCTTGCGGGATCAATAAATTATTATACAGTCTGTGGTGCAGATACATAATTACCCCTGGATGCATCGTGTTTAGGCTTTTTGTGCTTGTACACAAGGTGCTGTAACTTCAATTTGTATGCCTGTGTCAACTCTTTTTTTCTGTGTTATTTCAGGAATCTATTTAGAGCTTGAAAGCATCTTGATATGGAAATAAATATTGCTTCATTTTCAGGAATTGTGCTACATTATCGAACAATCATCTTCATGCCTCAACCCTTTGGCCCCAATCTCAGCAGCTAACAACTTCAGTTCATTTTTTGGTGCCTTTGGAGACAAGACCCACCAAGCTCAGAGATTTGTACAGGAGAATGGACAGGATGGATTTTTTTTTTTTATCAATCACAACAATGGTGGAACCTTAAAACAATTACAATTTTACCTTTAAACAAGAGGACTTTTCTTACTCACCAAAATTCTCAATGAAATCCAAACCAGTATCATTTTCTAGCAATTAACCTAAATGTAATAATACCTCAACCATAACATTTTAAGATCATAAAAGACACATTTTGTTGTCTTTCCAATAGAAGCATCAATAACAGATCTAGTTGTTGTGGGCAGTTACAAAGGAAATAACTTTATTTTGGTGTGTTGTGCTTTAAAACGGTGTTTGTATTGAATTTAAGGATAAAGTTACAAACACTTGATGATTAGAAACTGTGGCCCCCGAAAGCAGAAAGACTTCATCTCACAGGTTCTTTTCTTTTAACACTTTCCTCCATCATTCCTTTACCTCAGATACTCCCCGCTCTTTCTCCTCCTTTGCATTCCTCCTCTTTCCTCCTTCTCTTATGAAATTCTCAGCTGCCGCGGTCATGTTGGGTCATCCCCTCAGAGACTAATTTAGATGTTTTAACTGCACCTTGTTTGGTGGCACTCCAGTGTCTGGCCTCACATGATGTGTTTGCCTAAAGAGTGACAAACATTCTTGCATTAGCTTTTGACATTTTGATTCCATTTAAACTACCAGAAATGTCCCTTGATGAAGAGTTCGTTGTCAATGTGAACTGTTTGATGTTCTCGTTAAACCATAAATCAATAGTGGAAAACACATAATACCTCTTTTCCCATCCACTCTGCTTTCTTGCATTCTTTGCACATATTAAAAATGAAATTGAATTTTCTTGGTGGCAGTCTTCTTCACAAGCCTGGTAAAATAAATAAGTTTCTCAAAAGTGCATTTTCTTCATGATGTACAGTTGAACGTTCCTACTTCACACACATATGCGGTGCAAGTTAAAGATAATTATTTCAGTATTTTCTGGTAGTTATTCTGGTCAGGCTGCAGCCAGCAGGAATCCCAGACATCCACTTCATCTTCATGCCTCAACCCTTTGGCCTCAATCTCAGCAGCTAACAACTCAAACCACTGACACCCACACCCCCCCCCCCCCCCCCCCCCCACCCCCACACCCTCCAACTCCTTTACCCAAAACAACCTTGCAACTCGACCTCAGAATGCCGACAGTGTTGATGAATGCGGCCTAACATCTACAACAATTTGGCAGATGTTCTCCATCCTGCTTCATGTAACCCTGAACCCATCCAATCAACGTTGCATCTTTTTATGTTATATTAAAGTAAAGTTCATAAGCCGTAATGTCTTCTGAAATTGCACTAAAGTGTTGGGATACCCAGCCTCAAGCTTAGACTTGTGAAAAACCTTTTACATTTCAAGAAGCCTCAATCACAACCCTGATGCCATGGACACTTGTATGCATGTGAAACAAAAAAAACACACACACACCCACACAGTCTAGAGAGGTCAGAGGTCAGCAGAGAGGAAGAGGTCATGTGTTGCCGTCCCTTTGCTCCCTTCCAGCTGTCCCAACTGGCATAATAACCCCAGAATAACCGTTGTTACTGCTCGGTCTTGGTTCTTTTTTTGTTTGTGTGTCAGGATTAAACAGTTGGTGAGCAGTTGAGATCACAACTAAAATATCTCGGCTCCAAGGAAGAGGAGTCAGTCATGTGTCCAAGTGTTTATGTAAAGGAAGGAAGATTAAAAGTACACAGCATCCTGCTATAGAAATAAAAATATCTGAGTAGTAGGTCTAACAGAAACGAATGCACACAATAAAAACTGGAGCTGTTTTTTTTTCCAGCAAAATATATATATATATATTTTATCTTTTCCGTAGGAAAAAAGGCATTGTGCATTTTACAGATGTGACCTAAACGTGAACTGATTATTAGGCGGCATTTGCAAATTAATTTTTGTATGGTAAAAGGAAACAGCCATGGTTCATGTTGCTCGTGGATTTAATTGTTTTTTTGACCAATGCATTTTCATTCTAAGGCCTTCAGCTTATGTCTTTGAAAGCAAGAAATTTGACCTTGAAAACAGGGCATTACTTTTTTTTAGTATATTGAATCATTATTGGGCTGCAAAATGGGGCAGCTGTTAGCTCTGTCTCCTCACAGCAAGAAGGTTCCTGGTTTGATTCCCCAGCCAGACAGAGTCCTGTCAGTGTGGAGTTTGCACGATCTCCCTGTGCATGTGTGGGTTCTCTCCAGGTCTCCAGCTTCCTCCCACAGTCCAGAGACATGCTCGTCAGGTTAACCCCGAGGTTTGAATGTGCATTTAGCTGGTTGTTTGTCCAGCCTGGAATGCCAATCCGTCCAGGTTGTACCCCACTTCTCGCCCAATGACAGCTGGGATTGACTCCAGCCCCTGCAACCTGGAATGAGAAAAGCGGTACAGCGGTACACTTACGAGGATGGACAAAATGTTGATTCGGCAATACACATATTACCATCCCGACTCGAGTGTAACTAGTTTCAGATTTCTGGTGCTACTTGTAATATTTTTACCTGAAAATATTCAGCACTCTGAACAGATTACAAGTGTACCTTTCTTGGGTTACAGATGATTTGTAAGTTCTTGATCTGTGCATGTGCATGTCTGTGTTCAAGTGTGGGTGTGTGTAGGTGTGTGTGTGTGTGTAGGTGTGTTTGTGTGGGTGTGATTTGTAGGTGTGCCTGTGTTCCAATGTTTATCAGCTGAAAAGGGAGAGAGAAATAATACATCATGATGTTTGTGTAAATTACAGATTCTTCAAGGCTGCCTTCTTTTCTGGGGGAATACAAGTGCTGGTGTTCATTTCCGTGGTAACTTATCATGTTGAAGTGGCTCTGCCCTCTTTTGTTTGTGTTTTCAAGTGACAGACTCTTTTATCGCTGAATTCCTGCCCTTCAACTGAAAGTCACTCCCAGGTTCTTTTCTTTGGTCATTATCAATTCAAGTTTAAGTCCCATTGGCTTCCAAGCGCTCTCTCTTTATGTCCAACGTCGTCTCTTGTGGCCAGGTGTTTAAGCAAATGAATGAAAATCTGAGGATGCAAATGCAATGGAAAGCAGTGTGTGTGTTTGTGTGACTGTGAGTGAGATCTTTTATCTTCACCAGACTGGTTTACACACACATACACACACACATGCACACACGCAGTTGACCAGGGTTGGTACAGGCCAAAGTTAAGAGAGGGCTTTAGCTGCTCAACTTCAGATGCAGAAAAACTACATTATAGACTCACTGCTAGGAAGAAAGCAAGGGTCCATAAATCCAGAACAAATATGGGTGAGGCTTAGGCACACTCTCAAAACAACAGGCAAAGTCCGAATAACTTCTTGAATTAACAGTTATTTTATTATGTTGGATGCCTGAGCCTCTCCCTCACTCAAGCTACATTAATGAGAGGATGGGAGGGCAGAGAGACGTGTAGAAAACAATTTGACTGCCAGCATTGTTCCAAAATTGCATCTTTCTGACGGCTCACTTGCTCAGTTTCTCTCTCTCTCTCTCTCTCTCTCTCTCTCTCTCTCTCTCTTCAGCAACGTTACTTCCATCCTATGTCTTCATGTCTTCTATCTTGCATGTTTGTGTCGTTTTTTTCCCAATGTGTTGTTCAAGCTGCCTCCTGATGATTGCCTACAGTAGCAGGCCACTGTAGTGATACACACACACACACACACACACACACACACACACACACACACACACAGACGCATGCGTGTGTGCTGTGTGAAACAGGAACAGGGGAGGTGGGGGGTTTGCTTCCTGTCAGGCCTGTCTGTATGTGTGTGTGTTTTAATGTGTGTCTGTGTTTGTCTGGCATGAATCCAGGAGGGGTGATAGGGAGACTTTAATTTTGATGGTCACACAGGAGGAGAGGAGGATTCTACTGTAGTTAAAAGATGCTTAAATACAACAGAGGGCAACAGAAGAGTGCACCAACTACTTCCATTATGCGTCTTTGACATAAATATGATTTACAGTTTGGAACCTCTGGAAGAACAAATGATATTTCACTTACTGTTACATATCCAGACAGATTCAATAATTTTGTCTTACTGATTTTTTTCTTTGTGCTGACATATATTGATGATTTCGTATTCCTTTTTTTTGGGCAGAAAGAACAGACAGGATTCTTGTTCACCCAGATGAGTCTTTGAACCGACACTTAAAGAAAAAGATCCTGAGAGTGCATAAAGAACAGCTGTATATGTTGCAAAGTAACCTCACATTGAGTCAGTAAAAGTAGCATAAAGAAATGCAACTTGACATAACGCATTCTCACAGGCTTTTTGCATGTTATGGACTATTGTTGCTATAAGAGATGTGTCGAGATCCGTCTTCCAGCGCTGGTTTATGTTTGATGTGTTAAAGTAGTTTTGCAGAAGTTTGGCCTCTTCCACATTTAGTATGCAATACTCTGCCTCCAGGCAGAATGTGTCCAAATATTTACATGTCTAAAACGACGTGTTTCAAAATGTGGGCTGAGCTCACTCCGATTTTCTTTTGTTATTTGTGTGGAGAATATATTCCTGCCAGAGGTTAAATTCCTCTCATTCACCTGCGTTTTAATGTGTCTTTGTGCAGAATTATCCCTTAAAGCATATCTCAAAGGTTACAAGATGTACAAAGAATAGCAAACAGAAGAAATGATGTATTTCTGCCCCAGGTAAAATACATCACTGTTCTATAAAAAGCTTTATATTTCTGGGTTTCTGGGGTGGAGATGTGGACGCATTATTGTTTTCACCTATAGCCCCATAACAAAAGCAGGTAAATGATAGGTGTCTGCAGTGATATACACTGTGTGATGGCAGTGTGTTTACCTGCTGGACACCTAACACCTGGCAGAGAAGTCAAACCTGTTTCCACCTCTCCTGTGTGTGTGTGTGTGTGTGTGTGTGTGTGTGTGTGTGTGTGTGTGTGTGTGTGTGTGTGTGTGTGTGTGTGTGGGCATGTGTGTCAATCGCCAGAGGAGTTGAGGATGATGGGATTGCTTTGTTGTTTAAACAGGGACTAGCTGTGGGTCTAAATCTGCGTGTGTGTGCTGTTTTGTACCGTTATGTGATGTTTAAATGAACAACAAGTGTGCAACAGGTTCCAAATGAAGGACACAATTAAAAACAAGGCAGATATCCATGCAGTTGTTTAGTTTTATATTGCCTTCCTTTAAAGAAAAATACAGAATCTGATTTAAGGATGAATTAAATATTTTCAAAGTTTAAGGATTTGATCTCCTAGAATTGAGTGAAATTACAATCCTGTGTTTTCTTATGGACATTTGTCAGTCTCTTGCAGCATAAAAAGTCAATAAATGAAGAGATATGGTAGCAAGTAGAAACCCTGAAAGTGTTCTTGAGTGAGTGAGTGCGTGTGCATGGGCTCGATGTCTGGCAAGAAATTGAGAATGTGATTAAAAGAGAGAGAGAGCGTTGTGTTATAATAATGTGGCATCATCTGCTCAACAGATTCATTGCATTCCTTCCCTCACTGCAAAAAAAAACAAAAAAAAAACACATGAAGTGAGAGTGTGTGTGTGTGACTGTGCATTTCATTCAGTATCTATTGAATGTGTAGGAATGTGAACACACAACATACATACAATTGTGAACCTATGCACATGTTCTGTGAGCAATTTGCAGTCTAATGAGAATTTTTGTCCATGGTAACCAGCAACGGGAGCGGGGCGTCCAGAGGCTTTTAAAATAATTTTAATAGCTTTCTTGCTTGCTGTCTGCTATGAGTGCATGCTATATGGAAGGGTCAATTTGTATATTTAATGAACCTGTTAGACTTTTTCTTTTCTTTTCCTTTTGTTGTGTTTCTTTTTCATTTAAAATCTGTCGGAATGATCCTCACTTTCCATGTAGACTCTATTAAAACTTCAACTTTCAAAAACATGTCCTTGGACATGTTTGTGAAACCAATTCCTAGCTGACATTTTGCTACTGTTAACTAACAAGGACTTTACCCTTTCCCTGTTGTACAGTAGTGACTTTAGCTAAGCGGCTGAATGTTAACATTAGCTGTGGTCCAAAAGTACCAACTGAGTTATCAAATATGTTGTTTTAACTCGAAATATGGAAAAATACAAGAAATCTTTTTAGTCCCATGTTGATTGCCTGAAAAATGCAAAAAGGAGCTAATCTCAAATCTTTACAATGCTCTCTTCATTATACCTCGTGTCTGCCAGAACTATTTGTCTCCTTATGACCCCATGAAGAATCCCATCCCTTCCCATTGGCAACATTGGACCATGAAGCACACAGAGAACCTGATGTGAGGTCAGAATATAAACTCAAATGGATAAAAATGGTTCTCAGAGTTGGTTTTAGTTATCGCTGGTATTTGCACTCTTAATGGCAGAGCCTTTTGCTGCCTCAGCCTCATATCTGATATGACAGATGGGTGTGGCATTATAAACACAGCACTTTTACACCTTCAGCTTTAAATGAATACAAATATCAGCTTTGACAGCAGGAACAGTCAATGTAGTATCAAACCCCTTTTCTTGCCACCTTGATCCCGCTCAGACTATATCAGCTTTTTCAGGGCTGGTTGATGAGATAGTGTTTATGGACTGATTAAGCTGTTAAAATGTATTCTCCCAATTTGCAAACTTTCCTATCAGAAACTCAAATGTTGCAGGACAATGTAAAAGTGTAGTCGTCTGTCATTACATGAATTACATTCTGCTGTGCCAAAAGTACATCGGTGACAATTCACTTCAGTTTGGGCTTGTGGCTGTAAGCTCAGAGTGTTCTGATGCAAAATGCTTTAAGAATGAAAACATTTAGTTCTAATGACGTAAACTCTCGTTCTCTGTAAAAGTTGGCCAATATTAAGCAGTGCAAAAAAACCAAAAAAGAAACATATCTATCCAGGAGTTTGTATCATATAGGATATAATATGGTATCTCTAAATATTATTTTAAGCAACACAATATGTGAAATACTGTATTTATTGTAATTGACTTCCCACAGCTCACTTTCATGCCTGTACAGCCCTCCATGGGGCCATTTGAGAATATCTAGCCTTCACATTGAGGGTTTTAGACTGACACTAGAACAGAAACAACAATAATGGAGATTTCCCTGATGAATTTGAATTTAAAAGCCAAGTCATAAAAACAAGGGAAGTGACCTGCATCTAATAGTATCCACATTCCACTTGTTCCGCCACTTTTAAGTGTTCTTTCCATTCTTCTAATCTTCTTCTTCCTGACTTTTCAGCTTTTTAATTTCCGTTTTCCTTCCTCTCTGTCTGACCCCCTGCTTTCCTGTTTTCTTTTATCCTTTTTTGTGCGTCCGCCAAGTGAGGAAAACACTTTCGCTCCCATATTGATTGTTAAACACAATTTCCCTAGCGAGTTTACAACTCTTGTCACCGATCCCCACATGGGCGACTTCTTCCCAAACGTGCGTGAAATTCGTACAAAACACGCACAAACTAATACGCGCGCACCTCCCATCATATCAAATCCTAAACCACACCCAACTGGAGCGCTCGAGCCCTCCCCTCTCCGCGCGCTCACGACGAGAGAACGAGCGTTTCCAACTTTTCTTGGGGGGGACAACCAACCAGTAGGACATCCAGCTTCCGTTTTTACCACATTCTGAAGCAGTTTTCTAGCAATATATTTCTTGAAATTCACCACCATAATTTCCCTCTTCACAAAGACACACTGAGGAACTCCGCAGCTTTGCTTTTTCTTTTTTTCCCTCGGTCCAAAAACTCGGGTGAGTAAACTTTGTATTTTCAGTTTGCATATTGTTTGAATGCTGCTCGGAACTTACTATATGGTATTCATGCCCCCATTCAAATCCATAGTGGTTTGGAAGTCCCTCTTAAATGAACCAATAATTCCCCCTGTATTGACCTAATATGCTTTCCTTGAGAGAAGCTTGCTTAATCTTTTTGTCCATTCTAGAAATTTAGAAGTATAGGCTACGGCCCCTTTAAAACGTCATACAGTTTTTCGTTTGATATTTTATTGAAGAGTCATTTTAACTAGAACTTGTGACGTGTGTTTGACGTGTTGTAGTTTTTTTGTTTTTGTTACATAGAGCCTCTGCTGAGTGACTTCAAGTCTTAAAATGAAAGGGGCTTTGTGAATGTGTGCGTGTGTGTAAATATATGTAGTTAATAAGAAGGATACAGGTTTTTTTTTCTTCCAATGGACACAGGAAATGTGTACGTTTGTGTCACTCTGGACTTAAAGTTCCTCTGTTGTTGTTGTGGCTATTTTACTGAACTGAATGCCCTTTCTATTTGTTAGTTTGCCATATGGTAAGACTAAAATCTTATCCTTCTGTACGGATTTATTTAGTTAATAGTGACCGTGTAATACATTTCTTACAGTTTTTTAAAAACCTCTTTGGACTGACTAACATTACGACTTTGTCGCTGAATAAAACACAATCAGACAACCATATGTTTAAAGTCCACTCAGCTACATTATTAGCAATGAAATGCTAAATTCCCCTGATGGCTCAGTTGAATTGTAGTTTATGCTGAGGCAGTTAATTGCATGCTGTTCTCTCTTCACAGAAAGGTGCCCTCTTGTGGTTGAAAACCCCAACCATTTAAAAAAAAAAAAAAAGATCATTCCCACGATCAGGGGAGATTTCTCAGGTCCTGTTAGCAGTGATTGAGAACATATATACATATGATATAAGACAATATTTGCAGGGAGTCAGACTGAGCATGCTGTGGGAGGAAAACTCAGAAATAGTGGAAAAAAGGGAATGAAAAAAAAAAAAGCCAAACTAAATAAGTGAATCTGTGAAAGATTAAACTTGTAGTGCACCATACCAGTCATGTGGGAGCTATCATTTCATTACCATTGAAATTGTTCAAACTTTAGAAATTATGCTTGGAAAAATGCTTGTTGCTGCTTAGAGGAGCAGCTGCTAGCTGTGACAAGCTGCATCACTTTAATTATTTCATTTTGCAGCATGATCCTGTTATCGTATTGGGTGTAAACTTATTTTTATTTTCGTGAATTGCGTTGGTTTCAACATTTTCTACGTTTCTCCTAATTACATTTTATCAGCCAGTGTAGCATCTTTTCCCTTGTCAGCCATTGTACATACATTTCTCTAAAAAGCATAAAGGTCCCCTTTGTATTTGTGTGCTCTGCCTTCTTCATTTCTGTTTTAGATTGGATGAGAAACAAATCTTGAAAGTTTTGCAGGCAGGGAAAGGGCCGGTGTTCATTTGCATGCATTTTCGGCATCACTTAACGCACCAGATTCCCAGCATGGTGTGTGGTATTCGATGATGGGAGGATTAGTCTAGGGGTCAGTATAAGGTAAAAGGGGCTGACAGATGATAACTATCAGGGATACAGAGTGAAAAGACTGAGAATAGACAGTCAGGTTTTGCCTAACATCTATCTACCATGTGGGAACCATTTCTCAGCGCTGTCACTGCAGGAATGTGTGTAAAAAAGTACCATCACACGCTTACGCACATGTACACCTTAAAAACCGTGTTAGTGTTCCAACATGAAAGAATTCCTGTCTCGGAGGGAAGTCTTTAAACCCAGCAGGAAAACAATTTTGTGCATCTGTTAATTTTTAGGTCCAAGATTCCTGAAGGAGGCATGCAGAACACAGACACACACACACTGTAACACCTTAGACTTTTTGCAGCAGTGCAAGCTTCATTGTGCAGAACAATACATGTCATGTTGGTTCTCCATTCTCTCCTGGTATTTAACAAAACTGAACAGAGCTTTAGTATTAATTGTAATGCCTCTAGACAGCCAGGAAGCTTTGTTTGAATAATGCAGAGTGACTGATAGATTTTCATGTTATGGTTTAAATCAAGGAAATGTCAAATGACTAAATCGGCCTGTGTTTGCTGATCTCATGACCTAAAAAATTCAGCATGTAATGCCAGTGTTGTTTTCCAATTGGGGCTTTGAATGCATCGTTTGTATGCACTCATAACTCAAATTCCAGATCTAGATCTCACAATGTAAGAAAGGGTGGTCGACTCCTCCTTTATCTAGAGGCAAAATTGATGAATTATGAAAAAGACAGTTCAGAGAGCTCGTTAATTAGATTACTTAACATAACAAGATACTGCTTTGTATTTTTGCACATTTGATACTTTTCCAAACAACATTATTGGATTTGATTCCAGGATAACAAACGTAGTGTTTGGTATTAACATAAGGCTGGGAAGCACCTAGTGTTACTAATGATACAATATGTGACCCACGATAACGATTATATCACAAATAACCGATTCCATGATGATTGATAAATTGCAAAGCAATCATATGATGATGACTACAAGAATATCAAATTTCCCAAAAAAGGTAAAGTAGACGCCCAGGTATTGTTTACTTACCCTGCTGTCTATGCATTCGGTTGAATATTTTTCTGCAGCTGCTTGCTGCGCTGATGTTATTCTGAGACAACAGGAAGATTAAGTCGAACTAAGTCAGTTAAAACGGATACATTGCAGGCTAATGTTTAGCATGGTTGTTATAAGGAAGTTTTAAAAACTTAGACTAAAGAAAATAAGCCAGGTTTTGCAACATACGCTAAAACTGACAACGCTGAGTTGTTAATAATTTCATGTATGGCAGATAAATCATTTTTGTTCTCAAAAAAGTCCAGTCAAAAAAAGGCTGCATTTCTCGACTGCAATTGAAGGAGATAGTCATGGTTCAGCAGCTCATGATGGTTCAATATTTGAACTTGAAATATGAACTGTGAGATGCACCCAACATGGATAACGCTCTAATGACAACCTCAGGGCAAACTGTCATATTTAGTTCTTATTAGTGGAGCATGAATTTCTGCAAATAGCAAAGTTGTCACAGTATCTTTTATCCAGTTTTTGCTGACTGCTTCACGAGGCTGCCAGTTCCTACAGAGTGTATCTGCAGTCAGTTCCTGCACATAAAAGTCTCGTTCATAAATCCATAATGTGAGGGATGAGAGTCGCAAAGGCGTTTTGTCTGTGTTTATCATTCTGTACCTGTGTTAATGTCACAAAGATGATACTGTTAAATCAACTGTATTCTTCAGTGTGTGTGTGTGTGTGTGTGTGTGTGTGTGTGTGTGTGTGTGTGTCCACAGGTTTCTGTATGCTCTTCCTAAACAAAGCTTTGTTTGGTCACTGGCTGTATTCCAGGAAGATGTGCCTTTGTGTTGTCTCTAAAAATAAGCCTAAGCTTGGCTTGTGCTGTTGTGTACACATCCTCCCACACAAAAGTTTATATAGGTCACATCTGGGACATGGCTCAAATTTAAACCAATTTTCCAATCACCTCACACACACACAGCTTTTGCCCCCAATTGGAAAGTGAACTGGTCATTAATCTGAAACGTGTTCTCCAAAATAGAGTCATAAGTCATAATTAAAAAAATATACAAAACCACAAATGAATGCCATTATTATTTTACCTAAAACCTTGGCAGAAGGACACAAAAAATAATGCAAAAAACAAGGGTTCTTATTTTTCTATTGGTTAAAGACTTAAGGCAAAAAGCACCGGCCAGCCTGCAGTGAATTTTCCTGAATATTACCCGCTGCGTTCATCGCTCATCTCAACCCCGATTTCTTGCAAACATTTAACAAGGGAACAGGTGGAAATAGTATGTATGTTAAGGTTCACACGTGCAGCCTTTCTGAACATTTCAGAACATTTTCAGGAGTTTTATGTCTATGTGAAAAGGCTACTTACATACATGAAAGTCCTCTCAGATTGTATCCTGTTTGACAAGACAATAGAGAGCTGAGTGCTTGAGCTCACCTGAACATTTGAGTTTTTACCTTTTGGTGCAAATATATTGTGGCGCTATGCATAAATCATCATGTGTCAAAGAAAATGAAAGAAGGCACTCAAGACTAAGTATTCACCAATAGTGAATCTCGGCGAGTTTTCCAGACAGAGGGTTTGGAGGAGGAAATATTACATATTGAGTCTTTCCTGTACAACCTCAAAAGGGGGTCAGAGGACTCCACTGGAAGCCTTCTTGGAATTTAATTCTTTCCCTCTATCAGTTTTTCCATGGCCAAAGCAGAAAGAGGGAACGATAGAGAGAAAGGGAGAGTGGGACAGTGAGAGAGACAGGGGAGTGCGATTCAGAGGCCCAGTTAAGTCTGTGGCTTTGTGTTTTATGAAGAGTAAAAAAAGACATTAAAAGTCAGCATTTTCCACCAGGCAAGGGAATCAGTGAGCACACACTCACACTCACACACACACACACACACACACACACACACACACACACACACTTTCACTCTTGCAGTCCCCCAGCCTCCTATTATAAGGCTGAGTGGAGAGGAGGAATGGCAGCATCTGTGCCTGAGTGTCGGTGTGTGTCAGGCGAGGTGGCTGCAGTCTGATAGAATCTACAAGCCACAAATACACACTGTCATCGTCCTTCTTCCTTTCTCTGAACTTCCATAACTCACTGAAGTGCCACTGTTTGGTTCTCTGTACAAGTACAAGAAAAGGGGCTAACATGACAACAGGTTAGTGACACCACCTTAGTTTTTGTGTCCATTCTTCGGTGAGCTTCATGAGCAAATTATCTTGGAAATAAAAACAACCCTCTCTCTTAACACTCCTTAAAAAGCCTCACAATAAGTGAATTTAAATGTTCAGCTTCTGTGTGTTTATTAATGAGGCGCGGACAAATGATGATTGTTGGATTATCTTTTAGTTGCATCATGAGGACTGTCAGTCACACGTCTAAGCTAAACGATATACCCCTTAGTGTGTTGCAATATCTATAAGGCATGAAGAGCTGTGAATAATAAGTGTTATGCATACCAGACTATCGTGGCTAATGTATACACATGCTATGTCTGTCTGCAGCTGTTGCGTGGAGTTAGAGGCGAGTAGCAGCAATTTCACACTTTACTTTCCGCACCGAGTGAAAGCTCCCAAAGATCCCTGAGTAATACAAGGACCCATGTTTAGTTCGCATGGAGAAAAGTAGAGTTTATTATGAACAAGATTTTAATGGAGTAATGTTTTCTTTATGACTCCAGGATGACTTTCTTCCTAAAGGATAAAGTTATCATGGTTCATCATTTACCAGTAAAACTTTAACTCTGCTTTTTGAAATTGAGGAAAAATATATAATTTGTTAAGACACTTATCCATTACAAACCAAAACAAACGATAGGAGACAGTACA
Organism: Labrus mixtus; assembly: GCF_963584025.1. Lineage (NCBI taxonomy): Eukaryota > Metazoa > Chordata > Actinopteri > Labriformes > Labridae > Labrus > Labrus mixtus. Next base: position 18,866,301 of record NC_083631.1, on the reverse strand, counting down.
ATATGATCTGAAACGATATGAAATGATACAATCTGATTCAGAGTCAACGTTACCTTTAATTATCTTGTTTGAACTTTAAGAAGATCAACAGAAAAAGTATCCAATATTATATTAATAAGTTAGAATTATACAGGACAATATGACATGTTATGATATGATACAGAAGGTTTTATGTTCAGTTTAGGGAAGTTTAAGTTTTTCTAACCCTTTATATGATTATATCAGTGACAGCAATAATAATAGTTTCAAACTTTTTTTTTTATAATACACCCAAAACTCATTGTGTACAAACATGTCTACTCTGTCTTTTATCGTTACGTTTAAATACAAGTTTCTGTGCAGGTTAGATGTTTGTGCTTTTCGTATAGCTTACGCCTATGTAAGCGAGTGTGTGTACAGTTTGTTTTGTTTGTCGCTCGTCCCAACATTTTTTCTCCAATGGGGATCCCTCCTGCATTCTCCTCCCCCTCCTTCATCTTCTTTTGACTGAGATGAGAGGGCAGCTGCAGACAGAATAAAATCCAGCTGTGTGTGTGTGTGTGTGTGTGTGTGTGTGTGTGTGTGTGTGTGTGTGTGTGTGTGTGTGTGTGTGTGTGTGTGTGTACGTGTGCGTATGTGTGTATGTGATGTGTGTGTGTTGTTGTACATGTCTAAAGGATTATTTGCTGCGCCAAAGAATGTTCCTGCAGGTCGGATGGATTTGACTCAAATAACAAAAAGATGCTTTGCATTGGACAGAGTCAATTAAATTGTTGGTCTTTGGTTTGTCTCGACTCTCTCTCCAACCTCTATCCCCTTCATTATTCTGTCTCTAAATGCACTAACATTATTGTAAAACCTGAAACTTGATTGGCCAAGTAAACAAACGGTGCTATGAAAGGCGGATTTTCAGGGAATGTCACTTGCAGACCGCTTAAAGTTTGCTCACAACCTTAACAAAAATCTGTCACAGTAATGTATCTTGTGAAAAACATGGGCGTTTTTAAGTCAATTTTATGAACCCTTAAATGTGTTTTTGTTCAACTTCAGGGCCTCATATATATGACATACATATTAAGTATAAAACCAACTATGTAGTAAACCAATAATAAAACCATATAGAATTATATTTTTATTATAGGCTGCCATTGCTGCAAAATCGTTACGTTTAAGACTTGTTGTTGCCAAATCCAGGCATACACAGGACAGTTCTTTTCATTGCCGTCTTACGCTGGCTTCAGGTGCAAATTAAAGTGTTTCTCGCCACGTTCTTGTTTTTTCCCCCCCAGCTTAGTCTGAGAGCATTCTGATCCGGAGCGTTTGGAACAGAAAACTGTTGTTGTTTATGTTTCTGTCTGAACTCCAAACCCCTTAAGTTGCATGAATCAGAGTGTGTTGAGTACTCTTGTTTCCCCTTCTCTGTTTTACTATTTTCCCCCCCCGCTCCCCCTTTCCCCGGCTCAGACAGGGTAGTCCTATCCTCTGGCACACCCCACGGCCACATGCTCACACAAAAATTGTGGCCTACTTCCTGTCGGTGGGGAGAGGCTGTTTTTACTGTGACTCCATTTTGGCGGAGAGGGCTAATTCCTCTGCTGTCTGGCTCTGTGTGTGTGTGTGTGTGTGTGTGTGTGTGTGTGTGTGTGTTTGGTGTGTGCCAGCACTCGCATGTGCTTTAAAGCATGTTTGCATCTCTGCTTGCTCAGCTTCTGAACTACTTTGGTGGGAATTAACGCAGCTGTAATAGAGCCCATATGTGTATGTGTGCACACGTATGTAATTTTACGGACATCAACAGGAAGGTTGGGCTGAGTTTTAATGAGTATACACCAAAGAGCAGACTGCATGCTTAATGGTGTTAGTGATGGAGTCTTAACTAACTACATTTCAATCACTGAGCAAAAGTCCTTCCTTCATAAACAGACAGTTGACAGACAATCACTACTTGTCTAGGATACACTTGGGGATGGATGGTAGCTCTGTCCATCTCCAATAAACTAGTTTGGTAAAACGAGTTGAGGGGGAGTGACAGAGAGTATACTGTGACTTCTCTACCACTGGAAGTTTTATTGACAGAGACTCTCTCCATGGAGTACTAGTCGTATTTATCAACAAAAACAAAGGAAAGCTTCATAAAAAGATAAATAAAATGACATCCCATTGAAAAGAATGAGATTAGTGTTGTAGTTGAGACATCAGACACAAACAGAATGAAGTCCTATTAGATAATCGTATCTTAATCAAACACACACACACACACACACACTACACACACACACACACACACACACACACACACTACAAACATACACACATCCCTGTTTTGACTGTCAGCAGTGTTGTCTGAATCCACAGTCCACTCACTTTGTGTTAAATTACACGTCAGTGCTGAAAAGCAAAAGGAATAACCTGGAATTTGACTCAGCAGCTTAAGGATGATTCAAGAGTATCTGATAAACAGTTGAGTTATTTTTGTCTTTTTTCTGTAGCAGGCTTGCAGTTACCCTTGACCTCTATTATATCATTTTTATTAACTCAATGGTCCTTGGCTAATGCTTTGTTAATAGTATTTTATATCAAGGTGCAGCCTAACTCTTAAGATACTCAGATTGCAGTTTTGAATATGTAAACAGTGGACTCCTGGCTTCTATCAACAAGTCATTGTCACGTTTAAGACCTACAATCACAGCAGAGTAAACACTCTACTCCCACATACAGAAATCTTGCGTTTACTCAAGCACAAGCTCCCTCTCAAATCCACACATGGCTTTGCGCACAAGCAGACATTATACTCACTTCATCTTACATCCCAGTAGCAATTTTTATTTCTGTAATTTGAGGGAGAGCTGGCAACACGTCATATAACCTCACAGTTGTTTAGAAATGTTGTGTTACGGTAAGTGGTTGCAGATGTGTGTTGCTGTATGTGCATTTGAACTTACAGAAACTTATTACAACTTTGATACCATTTGTGCTCCTCTCTGGGATTTTGAATTTGACACAAATCAACGAGGAAGCCTGCTGAGGTGCTGCTTTTATCTTACGTATTTGGGGCTGCAGAGAAAGTAGGACGTTTTTTCTTAATATAACATGTATGTTGCTCCCTACAGACTCCTTTATGTGAGGGATCCTTTTTCCATCAACAAACCAGTCAGTCGGTGAGGCAACCAGCATTACCACAGAGGAGAAAACATCCAGCAGGACAGTGAAGACACTGACAGTCAGCCAGCGGGAGACACCCAAAGCCCCTGAGATATTGAACTGGTCTGACCAACTTACCAACCAGTAAGACAAGTTAACCAGACGGAACTGCAGCCATGTTGATCATCTTAGCCTTCATCATCCTCTTCCATCTGGCCGCAGCCATCCTCCTCTTTGTTTCAACCATTCACAATGTGAGTACAAACGAAACGAGAGCATACAAGAAAATGCCTGAACTATGAAGCACATTTTCACCGATGTAACCGCCTCTCTGTCCCTCCCTGGCGTAGGCTTGGTGGGTGGTGTCACCGACAGGATACGATGTGATCTACGCTGACCTGTGGTACTCCTGTAACGCCACCTGCTATCCTATAGAGAACAGCCACACTGCTGATGCAGGTAAGGACCGTTGACGCTGTCTTACAACCTGGCAGCACACGGCTTCGAAAGGGAATCGGAGTGACCCTCCGATTGGTTAGATTTACGTCACGTCCACTCAAGAGGTTAACACGACCTCTTTGTGTCTGGAGTGTGAGCTAGCGAAAGGTGGTTGGACTGCCCTCAAGGCACGACCAACTTGAATTACAGACCACGTGCTATAGTTTGTAAAATAGGGCCTGGTGTGTTACTTCAGTGTGTAGCTTGTACTGTGAGTATGTGTTGATGTGTGACACCTCCTTTCTTCTCCACTCAGCCTATCTGCAGACTGTCCAGGCCACCATGATCCTCGCCACCATTTTGTGCTGCGTCAGCTTCTTCGTCTTCATCCTTCAGCTCTTCAGACTAGACCAGGGAGAGAGATTCATTTTCACCTCTTTTATCCAGCTCCTGGCCTGTGAGTGACACAAACACTTATCAAGCAGAGGCTTATTTTCTCAATTACTAGAAATTAGAAGTTGTTTCCGTCTTGTGTCGACACTCCCCACTTTTGTCCACAAAAGTTGGATTTGAATCTGTTCTTAAATTCCTGATTGTACAGTTTAGACTGTGATCTCAAGATTTACACATCATGTCTGTTTAGTAAAGGTTAAGCTACAGTTAATCTTTTTTTTAAGCACAAAATCTGTAAAATGGGGAACAGCTATCCTGGCCCTGTCCTAAAGTAACAAATCGTCCTACCAGCTCCTGACACGTTCACCATGTTATGTGCAATAAGATCAATCTTGAATCTCCCTAAACTGAAATATAACATGAATATTAGTAACCCATTGTTTGTCTGAGTTCGGCTATCTGATTCTCTATGTTGACAGTCTTTATGCCAAGCTAAAGTGTTGCCTGCAAATAATCTCAAAATGTCTCTGATTATTTGAGTCATTAAGTAACATCTGCCTTTTTCCTTCTTCCCTCTCCTCCTCTCAGCTTTATGCGTGATGATCGCAGCCTCCGTCTACACGGCCCAGAAACAGAGCTTCCATGTGGCCAGTCTTCAGCAAGGCTCGTACGGTTCCTCTTACATCCTGGCTTGGATCAGCTTCCCCATGACTCTCCTCAGCGGCGTGATGTACCTGGTGCTGAGAAAACGCAAATAGGATGCGTCGGGCTCGAAAAACACAGGCACGCAGAAATTCACATCATCAACACATTAAAAAAAGAACACATGGACACAAATACAAAGAGACGTGCAGTTTACAAACAAGTATGCAACTCTTTTCTAGACCTTAGAATTTATAATATAAAAGTTCTACAGCACAAATCAGCAATAAGTTCACGTCTCAGGTTCAGAATCCACCAGTAAAGCATTTTAATCCACTCTACATACTCAAACCTCAATTATGGGAAGATTTGTCTTACTGGGACGCTCCCCCCTGGACTTTCCAAAGGGTCCATACATTATTTTGTGAAGCTATTGTTTTAAGGAATTCAGTGTGTACATATTTGCTTAGTATGTATAGATCAGTCAGTTTCAACAAAACTATTTCTGAGGCTTAAAAATGATATATATATAAAACTAAAAAAAAACATTTAAAAAAAAAAGGATCTTGTGTTAACCCTAGCATGTAGGAAGGATGTGTATTGAAGCATTAGTTGAGGTGTGATATGTAGGATTTTTTTTAACCTGTCTTGTGTTACTGACTTGTGTTTGAATGGTGAAAAAGGAACCAATGATGTGCTGTGATTTTTCAGATGACAACATAGAAACATGCAAACTTGAAATAGGAATGAATATTTCTTTGTTTTTGTTGTGCTTTTGTCTTTCTGTCACAGCGTCAGTGGGGGGGAAAAAACTCAAGCTATTTATTGTTTAAAACCACTGTTGTGTATTTTAGCATGATGTGACTGAGGGGGTATGAAGGGCTGGGCTACTGTTTGATTGGCTCATTACTAAAACACCCCAAAACAATTATTACCCTCCTTTGTTTTGCATTGTAACAGTGAATTAGAACGTTTATTGTACCTGTTACTCATTTCCTAAAATGATCGTTATCTATAGACTTTGAAGTGATAATGTTGTGGTTACCAAATAGCACTGGGGAAACTGTTTTTATTTGTTTTTCTCAATTTTAGGATGAAACGGTTAAGGGAGACCAGCTTTATTACCTTTGCTAGGACTTTCTTGGATACAAGCAATATCAACAAGTCCTACTTATTGGCTCCCATGGGGGTTCATTGGGTTGTCTTGTAATAGAAATGATTTGAGGTTGCTTACCTATGATCTCCATCGTAGGTATGCTTTAATGAAGATTCCGGGGGAAAGAAATGGTATTGGACTTTTTGCTCTGCTATCTGAGGGTGATACTTGAAAATGATCAAAACAAGATATTGGAGGCCAAGATTGTGATGTTTGTAGAGCATGCGTTTGTGTAAAGTTGTCATCTTTAGAGTGATTCTCTTTATTTTAAGCCTGTTTTGCATGCACGTTTTTGTCCTTCTTCAGATCCTTTTTTTAACTTATATTGAAATGAAACGAGAGTTGTTGCGAAGGAAACATAAAGATGAACACAGATAATCAACAGGAATTAACTTCAAAGGGTTGATTTATCAGAGCTATTCTTTATTTGGAATTGCAACAATCTCGTTTATTTTGTGGTTGTGACTATTTACTTGTCGAGTGTTTTTTTTTATGGTAGTGTAGTGGATGTACTGTATCCTTGTTTTTGTAGATCAATACAAATAACCACAGGATAATATTAGAAGCAAATAATCTTAAATTCAACCAAAAAATGTGGATTTGTTTTTAAAGTTTTTTTTGTGCATTTGAAATATTTTTAACGCTAACTGAAGTATTAACTTTATATTGATCAAGGCGCTTGTTTTGTTTTGTTATGGAAGTAAATTGAAGAGTATCATTCATTAGGAAGATAAAAAAACCGTTTTATTTCCCTGCGTAGATTATTCCAAAATGTAGTTTTGAGTTTTTATGTCTCTCACTGGCTCCTTTTGCTTTGACTAATTTGATAAAAATCACGCCATTTATACGTCTGTCGCAACATCACTGGCAGTTCTGTGATCAAAAGAAATGTTGAGAGTTTTCATGCGTTCAAATGTCATGAAAGTGTAATGTTTGTCCGCTGCCGACACCTAGTGGACAGAAAATAAACTACGTGATGTTCATGTCGGAGACTTTTTTTTCCTCTATTCTACAAGATCCAAGTGAACTCTGATCTAATGTCAGAGTAAAATAATGGACAAGCTTTTGACATTTTCATTATTTTACAGGTGCTTATTTTTTTCTGTTGCCCATTCTCATCAGATGTAGATCTTAAGAATGTGTTTTTAAAAAAGTTTTATTCTATGTTTCAAATCCGTCGTTTACAGCTGTAACCACTGTTGTAATACTCTGTTAGAGACTGCCTACTTATTTCACATCACCTTTCATTATCAGTGTTGGACATATTTCAAGGCTGTGGTGCAGCATAAGGCGAGGCAACAATTCAAAGTGCTTTACAGAGTAATAAAACAGAACAATTTCTGTACATTAACAATTAAAAAATAGCATTAAAGATGGATTTACAATTAAGAAGAAAATGATCAAAAACAACATTTAACTCACACTTTTGATGACAAATATTTACATTGTGATTAGCAGTTCTAGTAGTGTCACCTTATCTTCAGTCAGCCATGATGTTATCATTGATGCCTGATCTTCTGTTGTTTGTATTTCCATCATTGTACTATCACTGTATTGTGAGAAAACCAACCTATAAAATCAGCTGTTGACTGAAAACTGAAAGGATTTCCCCAAAATAAAAAAAAATAAAAAAAAGAATATAGTTGTACATGATATTTATTTTAATTTATTTAAAATATTTGTTATAATACACAGCTACACAAAAATAAAAGTAATGACGATATTAAAGAAAAAAGCAAATCAACATCTTGTGAATAAGATTTTGTCAAACAATCCCTTATTCACAAGATGTTAAATCAGATGATGCTTTTATTCTGAATAACGAATTCGGCAATGTCTTCAAAAAAGTGGATCTGTCTTCATAAATCAGACAAATGTTAATTTTTTTTTCTTCACATGAGTTGTTATTATGAGTCAGATGTTTAATGTGAAAAAAAAATAGTTGTTTCCAAAGTCAGTGTACATAAAATAAAATATTGTCCCTAATACATTTTATTCTGAAGTCTGAAGAGAGCCGGAAGTGATTGCGAGCAGTTCATGCTAAATGCTAAACATCAAGTAAGGCATCGTTCATGAGTAACAGTAGGTTCTTTTAAATAAAATATTAACTAAAATTGGTCTACGCGGCTAAACAGGACGGTGTTTATTTGGGACACCATAGTCATACATTATATTTGTATTGTTTTTAACTTCTTAAGAAGGTAGTCTGTGGGATAGCTGCATTACAGTGCGCTAACGTTATCAGGGATTCCGCTAAAAACACCGGGTAAAGTTTGGACTAACTTACCCTTCAGTCCTTCAGTATTGGCGTGATTTATGGACAAGCAGCATATTTAGCAACTGGCGCTCGTAATTATTATTATTCCACTATTTATGATGCCACTATGAATACATAAATTGCAAAATCACGACGCGAATAAGGAGCGAGGAAAGCTGAAGGTGTGCTGTTTGTCTGGTCGCTGTTTTCTGAATCAGGAAGTTTTAAAATCACACCTAATCCTGATTTTATATGTTGTGTGTTTGTTGGTTCAACAGTGTGCAACATTGCAAAGAAGTAAAGGACTCTATTAAGAGCACAGACTGTCAAAGAGGATACCACTGAGCAACAGAGGTGGGAGAATACTAACTAATGTGCATCTTTGCATTTACTGTTATACACTGACTGCTATGTGGAGGAAGATTTGAAAGTGTCATTCTTGTGTTGTAGTTTCTTAAATGTGAACATCAACGTTTTGGTGTGACCACAAACCAGGGGTCCCCAAACTTTTTTTCTTTGAGGGCCTCATAACTTCACCTTTCCATGATGTGAAACTACAGTGCAGATAAGGACATTTTGTTCTGATTTTATTTATTTCTCAAACATCACTGAACACATGAACTTTGAGATGAATACATGTTGAACAAGATTTTTATTCTGTAAGCAAGACACAAGCAATGATTCTTTGTTTACAGTTTTCCTTGCCAAATGATTATTAATTTTTGTATGTAACATTAAATAACATCTACCGGTATTATCGTGGAGATGGATTTTATCCCAGGAGATTGGTTCAGTTGAACTTGGCGTACAAATTTAGTTTGCAGAGGTAACAGTCCACTTTTTTTTTATTTTTATTTTTTTTAGCTCTTGACAGATGAGACAAACAGCCTTTTCTTTGCATTGAACAAAAAAATCATTAGCCCACTGTTGGTTAAATACCCTGAATTCTGAATCAAATGTTCTCTTCCCTAACATGTGAGTTAATAATGATAAAAGTTCACAGCTAAAGAACATTTTATTTGAAATGCTAAACTTTTATAGGCCTATGACAAAAAAAAAAAATATATATATATATATTACAATTTTGATTTTTAAAATGCATTCTGAATTGTTCTGAGGGCCGGGCCAAATGTGGGGAGGGGCCGTAAATTGGGGACCCCTGCCTTAACCAGTGGGGAAAAAAAACTCCGCCTTTTTTGTTCATATATTTTCCAAAACTGTTGAACGTCATCAGTTGCTGAAAAACTTTGGTGAAAACTATAATAAGCATTGGATTGATGATCTCTTGGTATGTATCATCATGTGTTTACATTGTGTTTTTTCAGTTCTCGTCAGACGTGATACCACACTCAATGTTGGTTGTTGTTCCTTGTAGACTTCTTCAATGAACAAAAAGTAACCAAATATAGTTTTGGGGACCCCTGCCATAAACAGTGAATCAGAAAAATGTTTCATGATTGTCCCCTTCTGGCTTTGGATAACATTTATCAGAAATTGTCGCTATTTTTTCTGATAGCTTGGAGGACCACAGCCTCCGTACATGGGGTGCGACCTCACTCCTAGGCCATCTGCAGCCCCAAGATCAGAGTTAGTACGCATACGTCTCCAAAGTAGGAGTCCGCCTTACAAGTAAGTACATGATTGGAAACCTTGTGATTGCCCTGACGTTGTCATTCAAGCAACATGGTGTAACAGTTTGGTATTCGCAAATACAGCTGCTCATAGTCTGATCATGGAGTATAACAAAATGAACAGTGACCTTTTACTCTTTTTTTTTTTTAATGTTCAACTGTCCCTCCCTTGATTTCCCACAATCACGTTGAAGATTCAGTAAAAAAAAAATGGCAGAATCTCAATATCAGACTGATTGCAATGGCAACAGAAGGCCAGCTCAGAAAAAAGCCAAGCCTTCCACCAAATCCATTAAACGCAAGAGTTTGAAGCCAACAAGCATGTCGAAGGTCAGAGCTCGGGTCGATATTGGATCGGCATTTGAAAGGTGGATTGCTCTGAAAAAAGCAAAGGGATTGAACTCTAACCGAGAAGTGGCTGCATGTCTTCTGGATGCGTGAGTTGATCTTGTTTGTTGTACAGCGCCACAAAAGCGTCCTACAGTTTGGCTATTCTCTCCTCTGCATTAAGCTGTGTGTGTGTGTGTGTTTGTGCTCCTATTGGGAAACATCCTTCTGTGTTTGGGTGTTTAGGTTCCCCAAACAGCATTACAGGCTGCATGCAGATCTCCAAACTGGTATCTGCAGAAGAACAACTCTTACAGCAAACATGTTTGTGCAGCTTGTGTGAGCTGTGATGTCTAATTTAACTTGCTTGGGTTTAGTCGTTCCTACAGTGGTTAAACCTCTGTTTGGTCTGGAAAGGTGTTATCAATCCTTTCCTCCTTATCTTTGTTGCTGAACCTGAGCAAGTGTCTTGTTCTTTTTGACTACTGCTGCTCCCCAAAACGTTTTTTTTTTCTTCTGTCTGTTCTGTGTTGCTTGTGCAAATGCTTAATGAAAAAAAGTCTCTCTTTGCACTTCACTTTATGCCAGGTTTTTTTTTTTTTTTTCTGATGTGAAGTGGTTTTCTTTGGCACACTATGTTGTGTCTTCTCTGTGTCGTTGCTATTCTCCCTGCGCCCAGTCTAAGACGTGTGTTGTCCTTGTTGTTATACTACCACATATGATTGTCATGATAACACCCTCGATGCAGAGTTACAAATAATATCAAGTGCACTCTGAGAAAAATCTTAACATTACGTGTGTGTGTGTGTGTCTCTGTGTCCGTATGAAGCATGGAGAGCACGCCCTCCGGTTCAGCCTCCACTGGATCCAGTAATGGGAAAATGAAATTCTCCCAATTGGAAGTAAGAATGAATATAGGAGACAGTAAAATTGATTCATAAATGTTAATTCAACCTAAAACCTGCAATTGAATACAGATCTGACGCATGCCTGCGTGTTTCATTGTTGTGTTTTGTGTGTGTGTGTGTGTGTGTGTGTGTGTGTCCAGCTGCAGGCGCTAGTCGAGCAGGAGGTTCACAGGGCAGTAACAAAGAAAGAAAGCAAGCTACAGGGTTGGATCGAGACTCTGCTGGAGCTGGAGCGTTGCATCGACTTTGAAGGCTCCGTCCAGAAACTGGAGGTCTGTGGAATCACACCGATTGAATTTTCTAGTTCTCCTTAAATCCTTGAATCTGCGAGGACGTGACAACTTGACAACAATCTCCTGTATATTTACATTTCAAATGTTCACTGCCGTCTTTGTTCTTCCCTTTCATTTCCTCCTTCATTAATCTTTTTCTTTTCTTTAATCCTTCGATACCTTGATTACATCAAGCTGTTTTTGACACCATTCCTCTCCAAGTCTTAAAGCTGCTCTTTCATCTTTAAAGCTTCCATTTTTCTGCTGTCTAGTTTCCTCCATCATTTTTTCATTTTTTTTTATTATTACCGTAAAATCCAATCCAATCTTTACCTCATGTTGCTATCTTCCTCAGGCTAAAATTAACACCTTAACCACGAGGGCAGAAGCAGCTATTGCCCACATGTCAACGACGGAGGAAAAGGTCTGAATGCAGACAAACACACACACACGTATACATACACACACACAGAAAAAAACAAAGCAGATGGATTGTGTTGAGACTGACTTGCATGTTCAGTGTAATCCAAAGTGTTTATAAACACTCTCAAATTCACGAAAAGTATCTAAACAAATGGATGTTTGTGTTTCAGAGCGCACTTTCATCCCTCTTAAATGTGGGAACCATCAGGTATGTGAAGTTTGAAATAATTTTAAGACACCAGGTGAACTTATGTCTCAGATCAATTTGCATTTAACTGTTTGGTTTGATATCCAACTCTACAGGTCGAACTCTGCGGATGAGCAAATGGAAACCGTGTCACAAGGTAAGAGCCCAGCAAGCGTGTTTTTATGCTTATCAGTGAATATTTGCATTGTTTTGGGTTGCAAAACAAATACATTTTTCTTTTTCAGTGCACAGAAAAAGCCCCGGTGAGACGGCCAAGAGACAAAAGCACCTTGAAATTAAGGTACACATTAAGCTTTGTCATGTTTCAAATCATTGTTCAGCACTAAAGTGTGCTGTATGGACTACAACAGTTAGTTTCCAGTGAAGTGACCATGTTGTCTTCATTATATATCTTTCCCACACGTGTTCGATAACTGTATTGAGGGATAAATGCAAAGAAAGATATCGGCCAATTCATTGGTATCAGATTTTATTCTCTTCCTATATATATTCAAAAAATCCCATATCAATGCAGCATAATATCACAAAAGGATGACTATAGCAATGTGTAACTTAGAGTACATAGATGATGCATGTATTTTATTGTTTTGTCTTTTTTTTATGTGTATTTTGCATTTTGGGTATATATAGTACATACATTATGTATATATCTTTTTTTGTGTTTCTGTTTGTTTGTAGAGTGGGATGGGGCAGGTGGGAACTGTTCTTCTTCGTTAACCCTTTGAATGTTTTATGTCTTCTGAAAAAGTTATAAATAAAGTATTAAAAAAAGAGTACTTGTACTTGTAACTAGGGCCCCCCCATATCGTGGGGGCCCTAGTTACAAGTACTCCATCTCTATTATGACGCATAATCTTGTTGAACCAACCTGTGAATTTGGATGGACCACATCTGCTCTCTCTGCATCGCTGCATCATAATGTTAAAATATGACTTTTTTTTTAAAGCTTCTGTACTTTTTGAAACTCTCAGTCATTTAAAAAAAAAAAAAAAATCTGAGATTGTGTCGTTTTTGAAACATGTGGTACTGAAAGTATCCAGGTACAGAACATTTTGCCAACCTTAGTCCTCTCTGTGCAGGTAAAGGCAGAAAGGGCCCTGGAGGAGATCCATTCAGAGAAGGAAGGTAAGATGGATTTAAATGTACGAATGGCTCAAACGGTGAACTGTGTTAAATGAAGCTGCTGGTGACATTTCAGCGTTCAGTGAGCAAAAACTGACACACTAAGCTGTTATAATGACCCAAATTAAATAACAAGAGTCAGTCACAGCATTAATAAATAACCAACACTCTACTTCTTTTCCTTTTTTTTTTTTTTTTTTTTTTTACTCTCTTACTCATCATTGTGGATAATCCGTGTTAAGCTTTGATGGCTGCCATGGCAGATTTAAGAGAAGACGAGCTTCCTCCTACAGTTCACACTCCTTTTAGCTCCTTTCTGTGTAAGGTAGGACGCAAAAAAAAAAACACAACAAGCTACTCAAGTACATAAAAAAATCCTAAAGTTTGAATTCTGTGATGCCTTTTTTGGTTTTTTTTTTTTTTACATTGTGTGTATTTTCTTTTTCTCTATAAATCCTACGTCTCTGTTTTTTACGGTGCATGAAGAAAGACGAAGATGTGGACCATTTCGAGGAGACCTTTCAGTTTGAGGATCAGAAAGCCGAGACGGTGAAACTGGAATGCCTCTCTGCCGGCAATCCAAAAAGTTCCGCGCACACAGTGTCAGAACAGGTAACAGTCATAAAACCCATAATCACAAATCCATGCGATTGTTTGCTTCCTCACATTAAACCCGCCGCCTCTTTCTTTGTATAAGCTCAAGGACAACCTCCGGTATCCTCCTCTTCCTGCCACCACTTTCCCCTCCGTCCTGAACATGGAAGCGGCCTCATTCAACATCCCCCAGCAAGTAAAAGTACGTCTGGCGCTGATCAGGAAACCTCCCGGCCTCTCTGTGCTCTGGAACGTGCAGCCGGAAGACCCGTGCGCGCCGCCCATGCAGAGTTACAGGTGAGAAGCTGCGCGTCTGACAAATCCATCCAATTTTTTTTTTGTTGCATAATTTGACGCTTTGATCACACAAAATGAAGATAATCTCCGGCCTCATACTTCTCCCACCACACGTGATTAAAAAAAAAAGGAGTCATGAGGTAATACCAACACCACTGCTGCAAATAAGAAGAAAGGAATGCTTTCAGAAAATAACTTTCAATATGATTATTAGTTTATTCAGTTTACTGTCGATGCAGTCTCAGTGCCTCTATTGATTCATGTAACATAACAAGAGAAGAAGTAATAACATTAGTGATATTTGAAAATAGACATATATTTGCATTTAGGGTTAAATATATACATTGAAGCAGTGAGCAGAGATACATTTGCAGTAGAAATACATTCAAGAAATTATTGAGTGTTGCACAAAAGGGGGAGCATGTTTTATTTATTTAAGAGTCTTGTGGTGTTTTAGAACTCAGCATTTTTTTCACTCAGGTAAATGTGTCATCAAAAGTGCTGATTGATTCATAGACAAATTGATTTTAAGCTAATAGAGTTACTTGAATGAAATGGGTTTTGCTTCTCAAAGTCCCTTAAGCTGCTGCCATCTGAGACCAGCAGTGTGCCAGATGTCCACAACATCTGCTTCTCTGATTCTGAGACGAGCAGCCAGTCTCACACCTAGGAGAGGAACGCTGTCCCCTGCACTGCTCATGTAGAAATCACCACCAGGTGGCGGCAAAGTTCAGCAAGCGAGTCCCTTGTCACTTACTCCGCATTCTCTCCTCGCTGCAGAATCTACATCACCATGGAAAAAGGGAAGGGCAGCGGCAGCTTCGGTGAATGGAACATCCTCGGGGAAGTGAAAGCAGACCGTCTGCCTATGTGTGTGCTCATCAGCAAGTACAAGCCCGGACACAAGCTGTGTGTGGCTGTGGTGGGCAAGGACAAGTTCAGCAGGTATGGACCGTACAGTGAAGTGGTGACTGCCGCTGTACCTGAATAAGTGACTGGAGGAGGGGGGGGGGGGGGGGGGGGGGGGGGGGTCGAATAGGAGGCGATACAGAGAGGTACTTTTCAGGTGCTATTACCCCTCGTACATGTTCATACTACCTCATTACCACATTTATTCAAATAATGAACAACTATTTCCCACCTCAAGGTCAGTAACGTTTTTGGGTGTGTGTGGAGTGGGATGGGGGGGGGCTGTTTGTTGAAGTAAAAATAAAACTGAACGTATGGGACCAAATGTAAATCGCAGTTTGACTGCTGCAATGACCAGCCTGTTAAAGTTTCGTTCTCAGTTTATTTGTCTGTCAGTGATTCAGTTATCATTAAAAGTGTTCATATTCGTGTTTCTTTGTCCTACCTGAAAAGATTACATGCACACACACACACACACACACACACACACACACACACACACACACACACACACACACACACACACACACACACACACACACACACACACAGTTGTATCACTGTAAAACACCAAATATTGATTTTCCTGATGAGAAGAAAATCAAAATTTCTTTATTTTTCTTCTCATTTGTCTGTAATTGTATCATAAGTGAAGTAAAAATGTAATTTGTTACATCATCTCAACATTTTTAAAGGTTGCTTGTTCTTTCACGCTTTCATATAATCAAACAAATGAATGAATCCATTTTTATTTCTGAAGTGCCAAACAATAATTAAACATTCTCCGCACACTTTACAAACAGAGCTAGTCAATGAGGCCCGCATTGGAATAATCAAATAATGGGGCGGCAGTAGCTCAGTCTGTAGGGACTTGGGTTGGGAACTGGACAGATTGCTGTTCAAGTTCTGGTGTGGACCAAATCTGGAAATTGGTCTGGTAGCTGGAGAGATGCCAGTTCACTTCTTGAGCACTGCCGAGGTACCCATGAGAGCAAGACACCAAACCCTCCCACCACCAGCTTATGAGCTTGTAGTTGTTATATGCTGTGCTTTAATGTTCCCAAGTTAAGAGGCACATGAACATATGACTGTGGTTATTTTCTCTCCTGCAGGCTTCAACACATCAATACAGTATAAGACAAAGTTTGAGCCCATTTAGACTTATTGGTTTCAAAGACGGTCTGCGTTTGTGTTTGCACTCTTAGTCAGGCCCGTTTTGACATCAAGCGGTGTATGAAGGAGTGGGAGAACAACTGTAGAGGGAGTCATTAGACCCACATTGAACGCTGGCTCTTGTGCATCAGCAATAGTCTCTGCGTATATATGTGTGTGTCTCCCCTCGACCGGCAGGACGCAGCAGAGACACACAGCAGAGTGATTGGCCTCCTAAGACCACTTAAAAACACACACCCACATTCCCACTGACACACACACACACACACACACACACACACACACACCACGGGCACACACACACACACACACACACACACACACACACACACACACCACGGGCACACACTGTTGGCCTAATTAAAGCTGACAGCGGAGGAGAGAGAGCTTATGAGAAGATGGTGCAGAGAAGCAAGATAGGAGGAAGGAAAAAAAAAAAAAGCAGAGGTGGAGCGGAGATGTGATTAGGGAGCAAATGTGTTCTTTAAAGTTTTAAAGTGAAGTGTCTGCAGAATGGTGACCTGCTTCTTCAGTCCCTTTCCTCTTGTAAAATGGATTAAGTGGAAGGAATATTATTGCTTTCTCAAAGGTTTGATGGAAAAGGGTTCCATTTCTTACCCAATTTTGGGAGCTTTTACATTTAACTTTGGACCACTAACTCTTGAAATCAACTCTGAGGTAATTGCGGGTTTAATGCAAAGCCGGCGACCTGTTATCATTCGCCATGTTTCTATTCTTCGTCAGTATCTTTTTTTTGTAAACACAAAAGTTGATTTGACAAAACCGTTAGTGCATAATCCATAGGATCCTGTTTGTGTATGTGTGTGTAGCATGTTCAAAAACAGAGTGTAAAAAATTGAATTTCCCCTCTCAGGATTGAAGTATATCTTCTTCCAAATACAAAGATAGATACAGTCATGGCATGTTTAGAAATGAAGAACGTGTGTCATCGTTTTAAGGTTATTTTTGGATACAAAACAACAAGTCTGTATAAACTTGATGATAATTAACTTAGCACATTGGCTAGCCATTGACTGAACAATACAAATGCATCACAAGGATGAATCTCTGTGAACGACACAATAAATACATGTGTATTAAATCAGTTTGTAGTCCTATTCCTAGCATGTTGACATTCTCAGCATGTTATGTGTGATGCTTGTTAGCATAAATCTATTTGTAGAGAAACAACAATATTTTGGTATTAAGAGCACTCTGGTGCATTTTAACCATAAAAGAATTGTGGGGAACTGAGTTCTTTATTGGGCTAAAGGCCTACACAAGTGTGCTCTCTATTTCTAAAGCATAGATTGGTCTCTTATTCACTCCTACTTTATTGTTTGAAAAATCAGGACACAGTCTTTTACACTAGCTCCACATTATTGCTTTTGTCTGTAATGGATTTCTGTAGTTTTGTCTTGTAAATCTTCCAGTGAGGATGGCATAATTGCATGTTAGGACTAGAGTCCCATTAAACATGCCACTTCTAAAGATGGATTGTCTGTGTCCAGCAGGATTTTTACGTTTATTAATGCTGGGAAGGTTCATTTATTAAGTATCATGATGCTCACTTACGATAACAGGTTGACTTTCTAGTTGTATTAATCTCTTCAGGTTGTTTTTATAACGAGGAAATCAAATTGTGATGCTAGCATAATCTTTTGAAGGTAAGACTGCTTTGCTTCTTCTCAAAAAAATAAAAAGCCTGACTAATGACTAATCAAACAGCTCATGTGTCATGAAACAAGCGAAAATTGCTGCTAATGGGGGCATCCACCACACAGTTCAAATGTTAGTTGTTTGATTTCTGTAGGCTGTCTTTCTGTTAAATGACAGGAGATAGATGAGCTGCCCCGACCTCAGGCTCTGAGCTCCTCAGCCTCAGTGAGGTGGACAGAAGCTTTAATCACCTGGCAGATCAAGGAGTCCATCTTTAGGCTACAACACAGACAGTTTCATGATGCAATCTGAAGAAACTCAAATACACCTGATGTAAAAGACACAATTCTGTAATCAATCTGAAATCATTTAGCAAGATTCACTTCATCCATTTCACTTGAAGTGGATATGTGACAATTTATTTTCACCTGTTTTCTCAGTACCTTCAGTGTGAAACGACATTTCACTAATCATGCTGGTTTCACTAATCTATTGAGATGATGAAAGTCTATACTTATTTGAATTCTGACTGGGATTTGGCTGAATGCAGCATGTCCACAAGGCTCAGTGCCTTAAAATACCTTTCAATAGATATTGGATAAACTTGGAGAATGTGTCACTGTGGTATACTGCTGCTTATGAATTGGTTAAACAACAATAATGAAAACTGTTTTATTAGGACTAACAAGTGTAACATCAATACTAGAGTTGTAGTCAAGACCAAAGACCAGAGTGCTCCGAGACCAAGAACCATCAAATGATAGTCCCATGACTCTGTATTTACACTGTAAGGAAATTGGAAAGATGATTTCCACTGTAATAAAACCTTTGTTAACGATTTTAGAGGAAGAATATATTGATAGATGAATGAATAGCCGCTGTCAAAAAATACTCCTGTGGGCTACTGCACAGATCAGCATGGTAGCACATCTCTCCATCTCAATGGGTAGCACTATTCGATATAACTTATTACTGAGCTGAGCCAAATGAGCCTGCTCACAAAATTGAGCCGGATTTCCCATCACTATTTTATTAATCATGGTGGACGTTCAAGTGACGCAGGTGTAAATACTATACTGATTAGAGCTCTCAAGAACTGCCCTCAATGTTGTGCTTGTCCTCTGTGCAATGCCTGTCAGCACCTGTGTGTCCAATCGGACTCAAAGCTGATCGTTTGCTCTTACTGACATTGTTCCCTTTTTTTCTAGATCCTTGCTTGTGTTGTACTTACTCTCTGATGTACATCGCTTTGGATAAAAGCTAAGTGAATTGTAGAATTGTAGTCCAGATAACTGCGGCTGCGATTGGTTGGGTGTGTGAAATTAACAAAAGTTACTCAAGTAGATTCTAGTCTTGAGTTTCTTTATATTTATAATTTAACCGGTAAAAACAGTAAGTTCGTGAAAACCAAGTGATTGTGGACCTTGATAAGAAAGGGGGGAAAGTGCTAGGCTAATTCCAGCAATGGGGATGCTTTTTGCCTACATGGAGACATTGTGCTGCCGAAAAAGGAGGACGATAAGGATGGTGAAGAAGAGGACTATCTGAACGAGCTGCTTCATTCCTGAAAGTTAACATTTTTAGAATTAAATAAGCTAATTCTGTCATGTCCCTTTGCAAATGTTAGCTACAACCGCAGCTAGCAGATAGCACCCGCAGCTAGCACCCGCAGCTAGCAGCTAGCACCCGCAACTAGCTACCCCGGAGTTGTTTTGTGTTGTTTCTATTGGTTGATTCAACGCGACGGTAATTTTATTGAAAACTTAAATTTAAGCTTTAGGACATTGTAAACGCATTGATAATTTCTGTGGTAACTCAGAATCTCGAAGTGTTGCAGTAATAATATGAGCTCTTGTTTGCTAAATGGAAATTACTTAGCACCTACAATTAATGATACAGCTCCACATCGCTAAATTAAGCTAAGCTTTCATTTATATCTCTATTTGTTACTCCATAACGGCATCGAAACGTACTTAATTTTTAGGCTATTTGTTTAATCTTATTGGCAAATCATTAGCTCTTTCTTCCCTTTTCACATTTTTAATAGACAACACAGGGCTCAAGTGCAAGTTAAGGTGTCTAGTCCTGTATGTGTTGCTGTTTAGCTTCGTTGGGTAAAATGTGCTTCTGTGTATTTATGTAGGTGGGAGCTTTAAATGGTGGTGTGACAGCATTAAAAGCAGTTTGTGGAGCTTTCTGTCTGCTCTGTGTCACACATGGGGATTGTCCCCTCTGCTGTTGGTTTTGTCATCTTATGTTTCTCCCTGGGTCTTTTCAGTTGTCAGCAGAGTGGGTGTCTTGTTAGTGTAAATCACCCTGGGCTGCACTGACACACACTCACATTTCACAGATGAATGTACATGTACACACACAGAGATGACCACACATTTTTGCCCCCTAAATATATACCCTTTGTCAGACACACCAATCCAAATATACTGCAAGTGCGCACACAGAGTGGCACAAGGGAATAGTTGGAGACATTTGACATATATCTCTTTTTTTTTTTTTTTTTTGCTTCCTTTGCTAACAGTTATACTGGAGATTTAAAGCCAAGGGTATGTGGAGGTAACAAAATCTGCCTATTAGTTTGCAGTCTTTTTGTTGTCAGTGTCATAAGATAAGCCCGATCAGCAGTGCAGACTCAAGGAAGATGTTTCAGCAAAGATGGAAGAAGAGAAAAGCATCACTAAGACTCAAAGTTTTTTAGTGTTAAAAAGTCTAAAAAAATAGTTTATGAATTTTAAGTTGGACATAGCAAGGCTTACTGCTTCCCCCTTGTGCTAAGTTAAGTTTACCGCTAAGTTGGCTGCTAAGCTAAGCCTTAGAGGTACAATATATTGAATTTCATTCAAATTTTTTCTGTAAAATATCTAAATTACATACTTGAAAATAGCAGACAGAATCACTCCCATGATTCCCTCGTGAGCGTCAACATCATCTTTTATTATTGGTTTGACTGAGAGCCCCCTGGCAGTGTACTTTACATGCTGTGCCTTTAAAGCTGCACCCTCTAGCTCTTTATTTACCATAGGTTTTCACACTTATTAGTCTATTAATTCAATGAAGTGACCATTTATTTCAATTACATTATGCTTTACACACAATCAGCTAATAGTAAAACAATCTGTGAATGAATTCATATCTAAAATTATACATTTAAGGTTGTATTTGAAACATACTCGCCTCTAAATCCCAAATTGTTTTTTTTTTCTTGCCAAAAAAAGTTTTGCAGTTTTACCAAGCAATGCAGTAATTTCAGACTAGCTATTTCAAACCAGCACATGTCATCATCATATGTCAGTTCCATACAGCTCTGCTACACTGCAGACTTTGAATCAATTCACTGCAGTCTAAAGGTGCAACACTAGAGGGGGGTGCTCAACAGGAAATAACACACATGGCCGACCAGTGGCGCAGGAATATTGGTTGTGTGTCACACTTTGCGACTGTACATTGAACATTTAAGGCTTTAATCATAAACAAGCATGTACACTTACAACCCCCTACTGCATTCCCCCATGAAATATCACTGATGCGTCTGTAAAATGACGAGCTCTGCAGCCTTCTGTTGATGATTTTTGTTAAAGAATCAAGCCGATTTGAAGTCAAGTCTCAAAAACATTGACATATTTAATGTGGAAACTATCAGAAAAATGTCTTAAGAACACAGAGACCTTGGAAAGGATGAAGGCAGATGGACACGCACAAAAAAACACATTGTAGAAAAAGGCAGACGCCATAAAGGTTGTTGAGAATCCTTTTAGAAAAGACAGAGCCGAATCCTTCACACTTGAGTCACCTTCTGTTTGAGCTCATTTATGCATATTATTCATTCATATTCATATTGACCGTATGTTGCAGAGGTCAGGGTATATCAACAGTTTAAGCAGCTTCAGAACAAGTTGCACAAAAAAAAATACCTTGGGACTGCATTATGTCCCCTGAGGATGTGAAACCTTAGAAGGGAACAGCAGGTCTGTAAAGCTTCAGACTTTTCCACATGCACATGCCTGTATACGCATAGGGCTAGAAACAGATCTGTGTTTTTGTCTGCTCTCTAACATAGTGCCTATCCTATGATATGCTATCATACATGATGAATACAATAGCATCCCAGGCTAACTGGTTTACTATCTTACTTCCAAACTCCGAGGTGCATATAGCTTAAGTATCAAACTAATGTTACATTCATTTATCATGTTACTTAAAAAAAAGCCTCATTTACCACAATAATTCCATAGTAGAGATATATATATATATATATATATACCAATGGCGTTCAGTGCACACAGTGAAAGGAGCCGATTGGGTAAATTAGACTCGTCCCAAATTTATATCAGCAGGAGTGTATAGACGACTTTCTCCCTTCAGGTTTTCCTATGATCACTCATTTAAAAATACAGCAAATCAGACAACACAGGTGTTGCTATTAAGCTTCTTAATGTTTATTTTCTGTCATTAAATGGTGATTTGCTTGCCTTGGGCTAACATCACAGTAGCATTTATGAGCTTCATTAAAATGTATGCTCTTTAAAAAGGCCTAAAATATATGTAAACGTTAACAAATAAACAATAAGTATAGTATTAGGGAAAAGCTTAGTGAGGTAAAGCTCCAGACTCCAATTCCTTACCAATATTTGCTGTGATGGTACAGTTTGAACCAAGACAAGAACAAGAAGTAAAAAAAAATGGTTGTTTTCCTTTAAAGTACTGTGGTAAAAAAAAACATTTTCATTGGGACAAAGAATAAAAACTATACCTTTTTATGCCAGGAAAAAAACCCTGAAGCTATAGTAGCTAGTTTTAGTGGTAGAAAAACTAGCCTAGCTTTCTGGCCCAGTGAAATAACTGGTTATGGGTCTGTTTGCCCATTTGTGGTTCTTATGCTAAGCTAACAGAGGGCGATAACACAGGGCTCTGTTTCTGGGACAGAGAGGGAAACAAGTGAGGGACATGGACTCGACTTTTATCAGGTAAAAGTCAGACCACTTCTCAAGGATTCCAATCTTTCCTTCATTGAGCTCATCCCCAGTGACTGACGCTGCTTCTGCTCAGAGAGTCACGTCTGCTTTCACAGCTGTAACAACTTTGGGACTGACAAATCCTAACAAGCACAGAAAAACAGAAGATAGTGCCCTCAAGATAGAAAGTTCCAGCCTACTCTGATCGCCCATATATTATGTTAAAAGCACAATCAGACTGTTTCTATTGAGATGCTGTGCAGTCTGTTTAAAGAGCCCATATTCTGCCCTTTTTAGGGTTCGTATATTTAATCTATTTACCTACTTTTGTACGTTCACAATAACTAAAGTTAGAAAAAAGTGTCTGTTTTCATGTACTGCTCCTCCTTGCTCCCTCTACGCTCTGAGTCCGTCAGCTACACTCTGTTGAGCCCACACTGTTAGACCCCACGTGGGCCAAGTCTGCTCTGAGTGGTCTGCCGATCCGCTCTGTCGTTATTGGTCAGTTGCTCAGCACGCTTCTCGGAAATTGCAACATGAGCTGCAGGGCTTGCCACAACGAGCCAATGGACTTAGATCAGTGATCTCACACTGACAATGACGTCGGACTGACACATTTTCATCAAGGGGGGCTAGAACCGAGCGTTACATGCGGCTAATGCTACAGCTAACAGGAGGACGTAGGAGAAGCTGCGTTTCCGCGGACTTTGAATTTTTGCGCATAGATGTGCCTAAACATGCACAGGACACTTGGGAAACACACTAAAGGGCATATAAAACCAGAAAAAGCAGAATATGGGACCTTTAAGTTTCGTTAGGAGTCAATGTAGCTCGCCCACTGACTAGCTCTCTCCCTCTCTGCACTAAATATATAAACCAATAATGATCCATACACACCATCGTAAAGAGGGGACGGAATAATCATCCCTATGCTATGAGAAATGGATTTATTGGTCAGTAGTCTCTTTTTTTATGATCAAAAAGTCTTATTCTCTTACTAAAGTAGAAAAAGAAAAATGTCTTGGGTCTCATTTTATTCCTTGTTTGTGTGTATTTGTGTGTGTGTGTGTGTGTGTGTGTGTGTGTGCGTGTGCACGCGCGTGTCTGTGTGTGTTTTATTGTGCAGTCAAACATAGTTTCAGATAGCCGGAGGATCTGCTGGCAACTGAATTAGTCGCACATCAATCTTTTATGGTTGTTGTTTTTTAAGTTGCTGTTATGTCTCTCTCTTAAAGGTTTCTCCTTTGCGATCCTCAGATCGCTCTCTTTTTCTATTTCTCTCTCTCTCTCTCTCTCTCTCTCTCTCATATATTCCTCTTCATGCTCTCTTTCATTATTACTTCCTCTCCAGTCTTCACATCCAAGTGCTCTGTCCTGGGCGGAGAAAAAAAGGGATGCTCTAATCCGACTTAAAATAGCCCCTTCACCTCTTAGAACGTCTGGTTCAAAATAGAGACTGTCAGTGTGTACTCCCTTGACCCACAATGTTTTTTTTTTTTTAAAGGGACACATATTGTGTTTGTATGTCTTATTGTTGTGTTTATCACAAACAATGCATAAACTGTAGAGACAGGTGAGGTACAAGGGTGGGGAATGTGCGTGTGTGTGGGCGAGTAATTGGGAGTGACGTGCTGCGATCAAATTACACGGCGGTTTCAGTACAAATAACTCGAGTAAATCCCCAATTACATGTCCCACAACACTTTTGACCTGCACATACAATATCGACACGCGGCCACACTTTGGCTTTTTGCACAAACTAATTGGCTTTCCTCGCCTTTGCATCCTTACTTATTTAAACACAATTTTCCACCACATCCTTTGCAGAGTAAGCCACCTCCAACGTATCGTTTCATTTTCATTTTTTTTTTCTCTTTCACTTCCTCTATTCACCCTCTGGAATAACTTTACCACATACGCATGTAATTATGGAAAATCTAATCTATTAAAAAGCGTTGGCGGTTTGGGGGAAAATGTGCTATGCTAATAATGAACAGAGTGTACAGGGGTTGTGTTCATAGCTAATGTCTTTCCTGCATGTGTGTTAGTGCACAGAGGGAGAGTCTCACAGTTGAGAAGCTATTATCATTAACTGCAGTTGGCATGGATCACATGGTAGCACAGATTTAGTAACTATAGTTTTCAAAAAGTGCTGAAAATAGAACCAATGTGCACAGAAGCACAAATGTCACACTAGTATTTTAACAGGCATGACTGTATTTTTGATGAGCTGTAATTTTTGATGAGCTGTAATGTGTATTTTTACAACTTTAGACAGATTCTCCCCACTCCCCACAAAAATGGCTTCAATCATTTAAATCACTTCAGCTGTACAATTTAGGTTGGTTTATGCACGTTTACATCATTAATTTGATCCATATTTAACATGTTTTTTGAACATCCTGTCTTTGTATAATGTTCTTATCATGTATGTTATCTAAGTTTATTTTTAAGCACATTGAGTCGCTTGTCATATGAAATGTGCGGTCATGGTCATGGCGGCCGCCGGGACAAGACACGTCCTGTTACTACTATACAATTACGGATTTCTCTCCCTTTGATAACTGTTTGAAATATTTGAGATACTGTAAGTACTCAACAAAACAAAATAATATAACATAGGTTTAGTCATTTTTTATTGAGATATTTCACTGTAAACATTGTAATAAAATTCTATAGCGAATAACAAACTATCATTATAATACAAAATATGAGTAAGTCTTGATTCTACAGTTACGCTGGCTCCAGCCACAATAATTACCACAATTGAAATACAAAGAATGCTACAAAAATGCATCATGAAAACTTTAATATCACTTCATAAATTGTTGTTTGACTTTGGTATTTTTCTTCAGAGTTGTTATTTCTGTTTTGTCGGAGGTCTTCAGAAGCCACAGGGAATAAGTTGTCCCCCCCCCCTCGTACGCCAAGGAAAACGAGGGCTAGTCGGCAGCAACAGCAGGCTACCAGGATGACTCTGTTAGGAATGTTAATGCAACATCCTTGTTTGACAAGGTTTTGCATTAATATTTCAAGAAGGGAGCTTTCAAAAGAAAAAGGTTAAATCTAAAAGCCCTATTTTTTTCAGGTTCCCTGAGCAAGGAGACATGGAGATAGAAATCAAAAGGTCAGGCCGGGTTTCCTAACAGAGAATACCCAGTGGAGAAACCAGTGATGGAGTTGTGTAGTTTTGCAATGAAAACAAAGTGTGTGACACCACAGAGGATAAAATGAACTTGTCAAACCACCCCCCCCCCCCCCCAAAAGCATTATTTCAGTCTATGTAGTCGTCAACTCCTATTTTGTTACTGTTTAACCCCAAAACTCCAGATTTCTCCTATCAAAGACAGAAACGTATTACCATAGGAGGACAACTCCTTAATTGAAACCCCTGTATGAGGCTCTTAACTGAAACCCTTATATTTTTGTATGTAGTCCTTGATTTTGACCCCTGAATGTGAGCTTATAGATTATATTGTTACCAATGAGAGGCATTGTTTTTAACCCTAGTAGTGAGCTTTTTCACAGCATTGTCACCATAAAAGTCATTTATTTAAGTAAGGGGGTTAAGGGAAAGTCCTTGATTTTTACCCCTGACTTATTGTACATAGTCCTTGTTTTCACCCCTCTATGTGTGCTCATTAGTTGTGTAAAGCCCTTGATTTATTTCCTGTACGTAATCTTTGATTTTAACCTGTGTATGTGTTGAGAAGTTACAGTTTAACAGCGTAAACTCACTTGATTTGAACCCCTTTCTGTGATTCCATCAGTCATATTGTAACTAATCAGCTCACATAAAGGGCTTAAAATCAATGACTTCATATAATTAAACTGTAGAAACACATATTCCTCACCGTCTACATTCCCTACCACACAAAGTGTGTGGTTGCACTGTGCTTCTGGAAGTAGGCTTGCCGAGTTTGATGTTTCCTTTCTTTGCTATCATGAATATTTGATTCAGAACACCATCCCCAGAAGGTTCCATCGAAATGAAAGCTAAAATAACAGCCTCAACAACAACTACAGGAGCAGCAGCAGCTACAGCAGCGGCAGACGCTGTGAGTACATGCAGCAGCCCATCATATACAACCTGACAAGGCTGACGTGTGCGAAGATTTCCGAGGTTACTCCATCAATGTCCCTTTCACTTGTACCTTTTCGAGGATGAGCGAGAACAAGAAAACCGAGCAAAAGTCGAACAATCGCAAGATAGTTCTTGGAACAACGAGAGGAAGACGATATTTATCTTATTTATAAAAAGAGCTCGACACCACATGAATCTTAAACAAGAGAAGTATCTGTAGACAGATCTGGAGCCGCCATAAATAAATACAAATAACACCAAAACATTATTAGAATTAAGCAGTAATAGACATTCACATAAAAATGTACAAAATACAATACATACACAGGATTCAACAACTCAATATTGAAATTAGAGGATCTGCAAAAATCTTGCCAACAAATTAACAAGCAGACTTGTATAATCTATTTGATTAGAATCTCTTAAGTGTGTGTGCGTGTGTGTGTGTGTGTGTGTTTCTGTGGTTTTGTGTTATAATGTGTGCTCACTGATGTGCCCTACTTTTTGCCTCACAGTCTTTAAGGTCAAATAAGGAGCAAACTTTCCACATCGTGTAGAGATGAATACTACCCACAGGCACGCAAGCATGCTTACGAACACACACACACACACACACACACGCACACACACACACACACACATAATTGCTGTCAGGATACATTTTCATAGATGCAATTAAAGCAGCATCATCATTCAACGTAATCAATCAAACACTTTTACCTACATACACATGAACCTGACATTTTCCAAGTGTAGCAAAATGTCCCATGATGCACAGGAAACACACACACACACACACACACACACACACACACACACACACACACACACAGGGCTGAGGAGAGAGTGAGGGTGTCACATACCATCACTACAGACAGGTCAGAATACAATGACACAGCCAAGATGGACACCACAGCCAGCGGGCCTGTTGTTAGCCAACACACAAGCGCACACACTCACACTCACAAACAATTTACGGCGAGTGACTCTCAGACATCATGGGACCTGACGTGGGCCGGGGGATTTCATCTGATTGGCCTTCACATGCACTGTGGTTGTCGTGACAACGGCTGTCCCTTCAGGACACCGGGCTGCCTGTGCTTTGCATGGAGGCGAGCTGTGACAATGATGAGGGAGATGTAAAACTTTAAAAGGCTCCACGTGGATTATATTCCTGTCGATTTACTGTATATAAAGCACCTGCTTTTAAAAAGAACAAAACACAAATGTTTTAACTGTCGGCGCCTCAGACTGTCGGTACCTTCAGCATTTAGTTGTTCTTAAATACACAAGTTTTTAGTTTAAAGATCTGTTTAGAAACTAAATCCATTTTGACTTCAAGTATCGAACCATGGAAGAAGAAGAAGAAGTGGAATATGTATAGCTCCCCCTACAGGCCTGGAGCATCTCTGTGGCGATCAAGTGGCAACCTCCAGCGGTGAAATATGAAGCCAATGTGAAAGTGCAAAACCAATCAGTTTGTCGAGTGAACACTTGAGGCTGGCTGCAGAAGTACCGGAAGTCACATACACACCCATTTAAAAAAAGGACATTTTTACTGCAGAAATTAACATGTTTACAGATTGCTTCAAAAATCCAAATTGGTCTGATTAGGTCATGACTCAGTCGGCACACACTGTACTTTTTTGATAACTTGTTTTGATTTTATGGAGGACAGGCGTTATTCACAATAAGGCGAATAGCTGACCTGATTGCTAGAGTGGGCATTATTTTTTTAGGTTTGTCAAGAGGCTTAAAAATCTGCCTCAGCTCCAGCTCTTATACCTCTGAAAGTTGGGGTGTTTCCAGCGTGGTGACAAAAACCAGCAATGAGCCTCCAGAGCCCCCCCCCCTGCAGTAACAGATGGGTGACGTCACTCAGGCTTCGTCCATTACAGTCTTTGGCTGCGATGACTGCATTGGCAGAGTTCTGTTGGCAGCGTTTCCTGTTTGGAATATTGTTAGCTGTGAATTCACACCTACCTGTATTTGTACCCCTTTATCCTACTAATAGAACTCTACAGGCTGTTACCGCATGTTTTACTCTGTCAACACGACGACCATAGTTGTAAAAAAAAAAAAAAAAAAAAGAAGTTAAGACTGTTTGTTCTGAGAATGTTACAGAACTCCTTTATGGATGAGTCATTAAATTAAATGCCCAGCACAGCCCACCTACACAGGCGGTTTCCTTCATTTTAGCTGACAGGATATCATCAGGACTCCGTAGGTGTGAGCAGATGTGAAGCTTGACATTTACTCACCTCAGTTTTATGTATCTGTTGAGATGTGATGATTAAGATTCATGTAAGCATGAGGCGAGAGCTGTCAGAACTTGAATAAATGACAGTATATGTTAGAGCCTGACCGATGATATCAGCCGTAATAACATATCCAGTGAGGGGGCGCTGTTGAGCAATGGAGGAGTGAGGCGTGTGTTTTTCGTAGCTCCGGTAACTTTACTTTTTTGAAACATTAAACACTTGTGTATCTGTAACAGGCATGGGATGGAACCTGCTTACAGCTTAAAGTATGTCTGTAAAAGACAAAGAAAACACACTGAGTCGACTGTAGTTATTCACTCTTCTCTCGCTTCTGCCAGACTTTTATTAAACATATGTTTAAATACCAAAACATACAAAATATGTTACTTCTTTAAGTGCATTTCAGACACTCTGATTAATTCACTAAATACAAAATCTAATTTTACTGTTCAAATTAACATCCATGTAAACACAAGCTCATTATGGTTTAATTACCTAAACTAGCATTTTGCCTCTTAGCAAGATTTTCAATGGGAAAAACCCATATTAACTGACAGAGCTACCAGATAGGCAAATAACATTTAACTGATGCAACAATCTTACTTTTGTACATAAACAGAATGAGTGATCTATTTATTTATTTTACACAGTATCATGAGCGTTTTTAACCAACTGAAAATCAGAAGGGAATTGAAACTGAAAGTTACGGTCACGCACGAGGCACTTTTCTTAGCATGCTAGCACCCAAAACCGTCTTTACTCTCTTTACAAACATAAGACCAACAAAGTGTTATAGAACCAATAAAACTTCAAGTGGGATTAAATCTGCATCATATTGTGAAAGTTCTGTGTTTTAAACTTCAATTACTAATCTGTAAAAGACAAAGAAAACACACTGAGTCGACTGTTCACTCTTCTCTCGCTTCTGCCAGACTGAAGCAGAGCGCAGCAAAGACAATAAACAGCGCAGCAGGGGAGGTGCTGCCCCCTTGTGGCATATACAGGAACAGCTTCAAAATAACTTCTTTAACCAAAACACAGATACGTTTGTATAATACTCATACAAAATGACCAAATACAATAATAAAATGTGACAACACATTTCGGTGTGTGTCACATATCCACCTAAGAGTTCTACAAAGTGATATAGGAACGTTTTAAGGGGAATAAAACGATGTTGAAGAAGGGAAAAACCAACATATCCAGTGACTGTCGGTATCGGCTTATTTTATCGCAGATATGCGCTGATATTACTAGATGTATTCACCCTTTTTTCATTTGAGTTTCATTGTATTAAACTAGCAGAGTGTGCTATACGGACTCTCCTGTGGCGAGTCATGACGTAAATGAACGGAAGTGTAGTTGGTGGATGAAGCATCGGAGTCCGCTATGCACACTTTAACGAAGAATGTTTGCCTTTGTGCAGTTTGACCGAACAGCAACATCAACAATAGTGTGGCGAAGAATACATTGGAGCGCAACAAACATGATGCAGCAGTTTAAATAAGAGCACAGCGATCGTAGCGGCCGTGTGTGTGTGCGCGCACCGGGCACTGGTCACAGGGTACAAACGTCACCGCCCCCCCCCCCCCTCCCACTTGCTCGAGGTGAATTCCCCGGATTATATGCTGCTGCATTCTCACACCAGCTCACTAGACTTCATGCGGAAAACAAACTAGGGGCCTGGAAGGAGAAACTCCAGGTGAAGTCTGAGTTTTTCAGGAGTTTTCTGCGAGTGTGAAAGCCCTGAAAGTTTGTAGTTTCTGAAACAATAAGTCTTCCTTCCATACCCGTTTACATTTTCTGTTACTTTTTAAAGTCATAAAAAGTGTACAGTAATAGCCTGTACCTTATAGGGAGAGTTAAAAATCCATGGTCACCTTCCTCTGGGCCTAATCAGACACATTCTGTTGTGGTTTTTTTTTTGGGGACAAACGGCACTAATAGCTACAGAGGATATGATGCATTGTTACCGCTTGTAAACATCCTCTTTCACTTGAGCCCATGTGTGTGTTGCCTTACCTCATTCCTTTCCATTCCATGCTGCAAAATAGTCCCATTAAAAGGTGATTCTGCTGCCTCAGTGTGTGATTCTCCGGCTCAGATAATGAAGCCGCAGGAGACGCACACATTCACAGCAGAGTTAGATCATTTCGCAGTCTCCCCACTTTCCTCTTTTTCACATACACACACACACACACACACACACACACACACACACAGTACACACATAAATATAGGAGACACACAGTCTGCAATTGGAGTTAAATCACTTGACCCCTGACCTCTCTCTGGACCAATGAGAGCATCCTGGACACCCGGGTGCAGCGCCGACGACAGCCTATATATAGCAGGCAATTTAGAACAAGAAAGGAACAGGCGTCTAAAAGATTAATGACTGCTCTCTACATGCATTTTACTACTTTTTGTTCTATCACTTATCTCCTCGCTTTCCTCCCACCTGCTCCTTTTTCTGCTATCTCGCTCGTTCTTTTTTTTGTGTTCTTGCTGCACTCTCTGACTGCCACTCCCCTCCTTTTGTCTTTGCATGTGTTGACTGCTTTGTGTACATGTGTGTGCGCGCATGCTAAATGCATTAACTGTAAAAGGTCATTTTCCCATGAAGCTAACGCTGTTCTCTGTATCGTCTCTTTTTTATTCTGTAAAGGTTGAACTTTTCCGTGTGCTGCAGACGCTGAATGCAAGAACAGGTAAGATGTTAATCCTTCAAACATCCCCCCCCCCCGCCCTCCCCTCACAAACACACACACACACACACACACTGTTATTTTTCTCTCCGAATGTCATTTACTCAGGCAAAGGTTTGCCAAGCATGAAGCTTGTTTTTCACACTGATACACAGACACATTTGCACCTGGGAGCTGCACCTCGCTGTTAATAACAAGTAGCTCAGCTGGAGCAGTTGGAGCTAAGTGCTTCACTCAGAGGCATCGGAACAACAAGGGGGCAGGCGGGGGTTTGGGGAAATGTTGCCCACCACACACACACACACACACACACACTCAACTCAAACTGGCTATCCTCCAGCAGTTTGAGGGCTCTGTGAAATTTGGCCTCACTCTGTGTGAACAATGTTAGACTCTCTTGACACCATGGTATTAAAATTAGGGCTGTCAAACGATTACAGTTTTTGATCATTAGTCACATTTTTCACATTTTTAAATGTTTTCATTCAAACCTGTTTTTATTTTGAAATAAACAAAGGATCTTCTGGATGATAAAAGGTAACGACACAATGCAGGAACCCAGGCAACTTAGGTTGAGAGAGACCAATAATATTTATTTTATTGCTGTCAATAGATTAAAATACTAAGTCATGATTACTCACAGTAGTGGCTGTGTTAAATCACAATTTTGAAATACTGTAAAATCAGTTGTGTAAGCCACATTTTTAATAGTTATTTTTTCAGCTTACATAGATATATAGACCAATATACAAGTGTGAAATGCTGACATGCACAGTCATTACCGCGAGTGCAACAGCCACCATCACACACTGCGCGACCTGACGCGAATAAAAACACATCCCCAATCATTGTGTACTGAAAGCTGATTGCAAAGTGAGCGACATCTGACCCCTCAAGAGGTCATAATCATGCATTTACAGAAAACGTAAAACCTTGTCAAATGCTCTTTTGATTGAACGAGTTATAAGTAATATAAAGTTAAAGAGTGACCAGCGGAGTCGTGCAGAGAGCTCGCAAGTTAGGTGTCTGTGCTTCAAAAGTTTCGTTTCGGAACCCAATGCATGATAATTTTTTGCAGACAAACCCAAGTAGTTGGGGACGCAACATTGAATAGTCCTAATTAGTGTTGAACATAATAAAAAAAGGATAAAAAATGATAAAAGTGAATTGTTGTGAATTTTTGAAAACTCACCAGATGTCGCCTGTTTGTTTCGCTACTTGACCTGCATCCAGCTGTCATCCACTGCTAACCAGTCCCCTTATAAGCAGAAAACTACTCAGCTGAATTAAAAGCGGGCATTGGCCTCGAGGACCTGATTTGCAGACCTGTGCTCCAAACAAACCAAAGGTGCCCTGCCTGATCAGCCCTGGCTGCTCTCCAAGCGCTTAGGTATTTGCAAATCACAGACCTCTAGCTCCGCAAGCCCTGGCTGTGTGAAAGGTTAAAAACAGTGCTAACTACATCTGCAAGCTACTAGAATATATTTGAATGAGAAGCAGATCAAAGCTTGATCAGGTCTGTGACACAAAACAAAGCACAAAATTATATTTTGTTTTATATGTGGAGGTTTTCAGTCATCCCCAAAAACACAGGTCTTTGTATCTCAGTATTTATTGTCACCTTTTTTTAGGGTGACAGAGACTCTTCATAATGTGCTCTTGTGTGTGGAAACTGTAAACGTCAATCGGTGTGTTCGTTTGCATGCGTGCGCTTGTATTTGTGCATGAAGTCATGAAGGTAGGCGAATGTGTGTAAGTGTGTTTTTGGTGCATGATTCTCTCTGCACCTGCCCTCCAGCCATGGCTTCATTAAACATTTCATTAACGTCAAACATCATTTGCACCGTCGGATTAAACAAGCCCACGCGCACATGAACACACACACACACACACACACACACACACACACACACACACACACACACACACACACACACTCTCTCTCAGAGACCTGCCCACACACACAAACAACATCAGGGAAAACTGAGGTGACACTTTCACAAAGAGACGACAATATTAGAGCTATTCCCTGTAAAAAACTGTATCTCACACATCCTTAAAAGACACAAACCCATATTAACATAGTGACTGAGAAACAAAATACTTCTACAAAATATTGCCAACTTTAATGGAAGTTATTTGGCAGCAAAATATTTTTTCTATTATCTCAGATGATATATTATCTAATTTATCCTTGAACATTTTTTTCCCCCGCCCGCTGATCACTGTATACACATGTCAAGCAGCTCTTCTTAAAGCTACAGTCATCAATATTTTATTGGGTTTGGCCTTCTTCGCATCACCAGGCTGATGTAGCTTCCAAACAGGTTAGTTTCAAGGTAAGAGACGGACGTATGTGTTGAACGTGGTAACCTACTTACTGCTTTGAATATTGTTTTGACGTTTGTTTAATAGTTTTTACCCCTGGGTCCCTTTGACAAAGTTAGGGCTTCAGCTGAAGTGAAGACTTAAGCCATAATGTCATTCATGTCATAAGAACACATCGAGAAACACATCAATTCAATGGCGTACACAATAAAATCAGATCTTTAATGACGTTGCAGTGTTATTATGAGCTCTATCTTGCTCCTTTATGCAGCTGTACTTCTGACACCATCTGGCAGCAGCAGCAGCTGTGTTCCTTTCTTCTTAACCTCTTCTTTTTTTCTTACATTTTTAATTTTGACTCTGAGTTTGTAGAGTAAGCTGCTGAGCTGCAAAATGAATGGCAGTTTTATTGTGATTGTGATATGAGCATCCGATTAAGCTCGTCACAGAAGTCTGAATTTGTCACAACAGATCGTTTTTCTTATAAACAAGCGAGGCTTTTATTTTAACTATTGGAAGAAGTTGTGGGCATAATGGCCATACTTTTACACCATATTTAGCTAGCAGCTAACTTTAGCTCAATTAGTGCCGATAAAATGGTCAAAAAAAACAACAGCTTTTTGGATTTAAATTGGATTCAGAATAAACTTGCTGCAAACAGAAAGGCAACAAAAAGACAGAATCTATGGGTTTAGGCTTTCATTCTTATTTATCACTTTTTGTTTCATGACAATATTGAACAATGTCTTAGCAAATGGCACAGGCAGCTCACAGCTTTACTGCATGCCGTGATTTAGCCTTTTTAAAATCAATTTGTGTGTGTTATGATTCCCTATCCCAACTGCTCCTGTTGACTTTTTTTGTTTCTCACGCCCCATTCCCCATTGATTAGTAGTGAAATCCATTCCGTCTCCCGTGATCAGCAAGACTCCTGAATAAATGTCAGCCTCTAGTACGCAGAAACCATTTGTAGCATGTTTTTTCTCTGATAAATTATTTATATTATAACAGGCAGAGACCGAGGCAAAAATCAACATTTAAAGAAAAGAAAATCCTCAGAAGAGGTGAGACGGAGTGACCGAGAGAAAAAAGAAGGGAGAGCAAGTTTACAGGCACAACGGGGAGATTGCTGGAGTTTGCTGCAACACGATGCAGCAAAAAATCTTTTCTCAAAATTGGCGTCTCAATGCGGACAAATGTGAACTAGTACGTCGAGTATAAAAAAGGCAAGCCCTACCCTTTTCCCTGGGTATTGTAGGCATTTCTTATTACTCTTATCTGATGTGTACATCATATATTTTCTTCATTTGAGAGTAGATTCTTGACTGTTATTTTCCAAATCAAAAGTAATGTTCGTGGTTACAAAGGTGGGGTCAGTGATCTTCCGGCCAAGTGGCAAATTAAACGTATTGTCAATCTCTGACCTGGGTATTGTTGAACTTGCTTGGAATACCTTTGGTTCCTGCCATCACTAGTTGGTGGAGTATGGCGCAGTCAAAGATAGACTACCCTGACATAATATTATACAATAAATAAATCAGAACGGACTCCTTGGTATGCTCTGTTAGCATATTTCTTTGCTTGTACAAAGCTGTTTCTCGCAGATAGGATAAAGCTTTTGATGTCTGTTGTCTCGGGATGTATTAATTATTTGATAAGGGCAATGGCTCAACTTCTCACTTGAATATGTTGTACAAAAAAAAAAAAAACTACAGTGTAAGCAGGGATGCAGAGACGGAAAAGCCGGACTAGTTCATCTATTGTGTCTCGATGCCATGAATGCAACATTGTTTAAAGAAACAGTTACACTCCTTCGTGATGCAGAGGCATCAGTTTGGATTGAAGAAGCAGGAGTCAAACCAGCCAGACCTTTATGTTACATCCTAAAATATATACATTTTTTTTGTGAATATATACTTTTACATAGAAAAACCTGGAGTGACTCACGAATGCCAGACTTCACCCATAAATGATTCAAATGTACAAGCAAGTCATTTAAATTGGCTGTGCCAAAACCCGACAGTATACAAAGTGCTGAAGTGGCAGGAAGCCCTAATGAGGACACTGGTGGCAAGAGTGTGTGTGTGTGTGTGTGTGAGAGAGAGAGAGAGAGAGAGAGAGAGAAGGGGAGAGAGAGAGAGAGAGAGAGAAGGGGAGAAGGGGAGAGAGAGAGAGATTCTTGCAAGGAAGAGTCAATTGCCACAGCTTTCATCACTGAGATGGAGTTAAGCCGTACAGAAAAGCAAAGACTTGAGTTTCTGAAGTTTTAACATGTCATTTGTGCAGAGATTCGGCCTCATTTTTTAAATTGTTAAAAGGAAGAGACCCTGTAGAGAAAGAAAGAGAAGCAGAAACAAGATGTCTGCTCTTAAAAAAAATTGTCTTATGACAAATGTAATAGTTTTTGATTTCTAGCAAGATGAAGGAAAAAAGAGACACATATGTCAGAAAAACATAATTTCAAAGCCAGGTTTGGTGCTGCTGTGTTCTCAATGAACCTACTTCCCTACCTATCTACATTTCTGCGTCAGGTGTCGATGAAGAGGTTAATTTTCCACTCCAGTAACAAGCCCAACTGATGTCAGACCATCTCCTGGGGGATTTTCTCGCCCCCTCGGCTCCTCTTACCGTCCACGCTTTATTTAGCATTTAGTGTTAGAAAAAAAGTGCTTTGATACGAGGGAGTTTGTGCTGGATTTGATTAAAGGGGATGTAGAGTGGACCTGACTCAAGGTTTTTTTCTTCTTCTTTTGTCTTTTCACTCTGTTGATTAATTGGGATTTTTCTCTTCCCGTTCCTGAGGCCATTGGAGATTGCAGCGTCAGATTTTTTTACTTCTTAAAAACCACAATCCACAGAAGTGAGACCTCTGAAGCGTTTAGGGGCTTTAAGTGGAGCTTAAATGCAACGTCAAGTAGATGAAAGACAATCAATAGTGGAAAGGTGGTGGGGTTCAGGTTGGAATTGGGAGCGATCCAGTGAAAGTTCTTGAAAGTACGACATTCAAACAAGGGCTGCAAGCAGCACCGAACCAGTTTTTACCCCCGTGCACGATGAGGTTTGATGCATGTGTGCTGTTGCAGCTTAACTTTTTGTTTAGTAAGACATCAAACTTTGAAAGGCCGTCAATGACGTCCCTTGAGTTTTGTACACGAGCTGAAGTTCAAGCCCCCCCCCCAAATTGGCTTCACTTTTTGTCAGGTTTGTTTGGAAGCCAGTTGACAAAACTGTTACATTTCCAAAGAACCGTGGTACGGCTGTGGTTTATTACTTTCTAATCACCCTCTATGTCATCATCAGGGTAGATAAACTGGAAAAGTTATGGATTTTCTATCTGGAAAATAGACATTTCCAGGTTTGGAGAAGATTTGTAAAAAGAAATAAACGTTTTTGGAGAAGTCATGGAAATGAACTTTTGACCGTACGTTAGAAATCTTCCAATTGAACTATAATACCTATACCAGGCTGTAGATCAGTTAGCTACTTATATTCCATGACTGCCTGTTGGGACTGAAGATTAATTGCACAACAGCTTAAACAACTTGCTTAAAATAAAGATTATTTGAGGGCTTCTACCTTAAATGTTCAGCTTTAACTTTTCTCCAAAGGAACTCCAGAAGTGTGTTCAGATGTACCGCATTACTTCGTGCCACGCTTAAATATTTTACCTCCTCTCTGCATGTCACTATATTTGTAGTGATTGTGAGGGAGAAGTTAAAAGGTCAAGCGCAGCAGACTACAGCTCAGCTGAACCAACAACTGTGTCTGAGTCAAACAGTCCATTTGAGACCCAATTTTCAGAGAGCCGGGCTAACATTTGGAGGGTTGAAAATATGCATGAGTTTGAATGAAGTGACCTTCAACAGGCGCACTCAAATCGGTGAGTCAATACCTGCAACACAAAAACACTATCCTGCCTTTGAAAATGGTGGAATCAAACACATTCTTAACTCTATTAATTCCTCACGTTGGTGCATGCACACTATTTCAGCCTTTGCTTATGTAATGTGTATGAACTGTAGGCATTACTTTGAATCCAGATTGAATCACAGGTGTCAACAGCTCATGATTACTGACATGAATCAGCCTGCACATTACATTTGAAGTCAAATAACGCGGAAAAAGAAACCTCTTCAGGGTTTGAAAATTCCAAGGATGTAAAAAGGAGTTCAGAGAAAAAGCCAACACATGCTGCGTGAGTCACGATTGTCAGATGCTGTTTTATGTTAGCGCCTGCAGGCTATGACAAGAAACTATGTAAATAAGCAATAAAAGCTAAAGATTGAACATTAGAAACCAAAATAAATAGTACATTTTTTACACAACCTAAGAGGGCCAATTAGAAGAAAACACCAGAGGAACGAAAAGCAGGAAATAAGAGAGTTGAAGATAGAGAGAGGGGTCTAAACGTTGAATCGCTAATTGGTCTCAAGTAGGGAGATGTGTGCGTGCGTGTGTGTGTTCTTGTATGTGCTACAGCAAAGCCAAGTAATTAGGTCTAAGAGAGTCCCTCGTTATGAAAGGCTCATGCAGCTGCTGTTAATTAAAAGCCGTGGTCTTTTAGAAAAGTGCCACGCAATACAAATGTGTGCAAACACCGCCTCTCACTGCTAATCAAGTTCACATGCAGTGCAGCAAAGGGACAGCATCCCTGATCTTTCAACTCTACCGTCACCAAGGACCACACGCACCCTGCCACCGGCTCTTTGTCACCACAAATGATGTGTTTTTTTCTTTTCGGTGGACAAGGGCCAAGGTATACTGTCACATCTGAGAAAGATTAATTAGCAAGAAATGGTCTTGTGAAAATCACATGCAATATTAGGGCTAAAACGATTCCTCGAAATCAGTTTGAGTACCTGGATTTTCTAAAAGCCTCGAAGCAAATGGCTTCATTTAAGTCACTGTCGACAGGCACGACGCACTTATTATATATGGAGTTTACATAGGCTTATTTATGTGCTCTAGTTTTACTTCAGCAGAGCATCTGTTAGTATTCATCTGTCCTGATCAGCGTCCTGTTTTTTCCTCTTTGACACAACCACGCTGACTCATATTGCAGAAACTCTATGGATGGTGTTAACCAATACATCTGTTTTTCAAACATAAATATATATAGCTTTTTTAAATGATTCTTTTTCCAACCCTTTGGCCTTCATTGGATAGGACAGATATAGAGGGACAGGAAATACGGCGAGAAAGACTGCGGGTGTGACATGCACCACATGGCGTCAGGATCAGGAAGCTGAACCTGTGACCAGTGCGACGTGGAACGTAGACTCGCTGGAGGCGCCTGCTCTAGCAACTGAGCAAAACCAGCACCCCAAGATGTTATTACTTGAATATTTATTTCTCTGTGACTCTTGTTTTTTTTTAGCTCAGCAGCTTGAGCAAGCGCCACATTTTTCACTCCTCATGGCTGTCCCCGGTTCAGGTCACACCCTCGACACTTGCAGCATGCCACACCCCACTCTCTTTATCTGACATTTCCTGAATCTCTTCACCGACTTATCTAATACAGCTGCAAATTGCCCCAAAAGAAATACCTTTAGAAATAAACACATTTTTCTTTTATTATGTAACATTGATTGAAACATGCCTTTGTTTCCTTAGGGCAAAGTGTTAATAATAACACTAATAATAACATAATCAAAATGGAGCATATTTGTCAACCCCTGTCAGGATCTGCAGCTGCCCTTGTATGCCTGTACTGTATGTGTCCAATATATTAATTTTTTATATGTAGGTTGATATTTATAGTCTGCTGTTCCCGTCCATTGGAAACTAAGTGCTGCTGTTTCCTGTACAATGTGTCAGAAATGTCACAGTGACTCGTCATTTTTGTCCCGCAGCAATGTCACGAACACACACTCCTGTGTTTTCATTGTACTTGGCAGATAGTTAGTTCCTCGTCTCCAAATTGCTACAGCAGCTTGTACCATATTTAGACGTCCAGCGTTTTGACCTAAATATGCTGAAACAATGCAACGAAAAAAAAAAGAAGTAAGAGCACCGGGATGTTGAAGGATTTTGGTGCAAATGTCATTTCAGACTGATTTATGGACACAAAAATCACACTAAATACAACAAAATTGGTTTAAAGAAGATTGCCAATTGCCAAAACCATTGATAATAAATTATTCTGGTGAGTTTTCAATCAAAAATGTAAACCGTTTGGTTTGTTATTGAACTGCTTGTTGGACAAAAGACGCACACATTTAAAGATAAAACAATAAAAAGCTCAAATGATCTGTTGATTAATTGTTAACAAAATGATCATTTGGTGCAGCCCTATTGAGTTGGGTTTACACAAAAGTGGCAACAATTTTAAGGTAAATGTTATCAAATCTTTTATACATTTAATTTGGGTTTTCCTTCCTTTATACAGCTTTGGATGTTTCCAAACTCTATAGCAGATCTAGCATTAGTCATCATGCTTTAAATCTTTTAAATCCGGTCAATTTATGTCTCTAGTTTCTAACGCAGCTGTATGTTTGTGTGTTTAATACCAGAAGCTTTAGTGCAAACATGAACATTTTGAGAAACAACATGATCTTCATGGTCCATTCCATTCTCATACTCTTCTGTCACTTAGAATTCCATCTTAAATTTATAAGTACAAACACAATATGACGGACACACACTTATGCATAGAGCATGCAGTTTGGGTTACACAGTCCCTCCACCGTCCTGTGAATGTGTGTCACAGTGACAGCTGTTTTTTCCATGCCTGTAGAGTATCGGGAGCAGTGTGTGCATGACTCTGTGTTAATGGCACCTGTGCAACCACTAAAGGCATGCGTGATTCAATGTATGTATGCCTAATGTAAACTGTAGTATGCAAATGCAACATGTGAGGCTGCTACTTAATTATATATCAACATGTGCAGGGGATTTGCTACTCAGGTTAAGGCAAGGCCATGTGTGAATAGTTAACACGTTTCGATGCAACAACTGCACAGTGATTACAGGGATTTGGTGAGTGTGCAAAATTAAGAAGAGGAAAAGAAGGAGTGAGAAATTCAGACAAAGGAGGAGGAGAAATGGGAGGCTGAAGGAAGGGATTCAAGAGGACAGGAGGAAGAAGAGAAGAAGGGAAAGCACAAAAGAAGAAATACCTCAAAAGAACCAATCAATGATCTACTAAGTTTAGTATTTTAAGGAAACGTCCCACAGAATTTCTTCAGTTGAAGGTAAAAATAAAGACTATTAATGTGGCTACACAAAACAATGTTTAAATGTTAGATTTCACATTTTTATGATGCCTTAATTGGTAGACAAAAGTTGTGTACAGAAACTGCACGCTGTAGACTTTGATGAACACAATAGGAATCGTCACACAGGAAGACATTCAACTTTTTTTTCTCTCTGAGGGTGCATTCAGCACCTGAGCCGTTTGGTCCGTTTGAAAGGAACTCTGGTGCACTTTGTCGTATAGTTTTTTTGGTTTTTGGTGTGAACGCTCAATGGAACTCTGGTGTGGACCCAACTAGTGACGCGTGGCTACGGTACACAACATTTGGCTTTTGGTGTGCTTCACAAAATGCAGTCTGAAAGCAACTTCACCCCTGAATCGCACCGAGTCCACCAAACTTTATATGTGAATGCGACCTGAGAGACCTTCAAAAACAGAGTACGACTTATATTCTGGATTTGACGGTCAAGTGTGGGTCATTTAGGTAACGTGCTGACACAAGTTAAATACACAACTTAGACAATCTTGTCTTATGCAAGGTTTACCAAAGAGGAAAATAATGTCAAGTGAGATCGAAGAAAAGAGAGGGAGGAGGGAAGGAAAGCACTAAAGAAGAAAGATGGTAAGGCGAAGAAAATAGAGAGTACAGAGGGACAAGAGTGATAAAGAAGCAAATGTCATTACAGCACATTTTAATGTTTGACAGTAACTGCACAGAGGGGAGGTAGCAGTCTCACACACACACACACACACACACACACACAGCGCTAGTCGTACAAGATATGTTCCCTGTTAACGCCCGTGTGATACATTACAGAGTGCACTCGACCCTGTGAGTGTGTGTGTATCATGTGTGTGTTCTGCATGTGTGTGTGTGTGTGTTGTCTCAGCTAGAGGCCACAAGGGTGTGCTTAATATAGGATAAGAAAAAGGTTATGTCAACATTCTGTCTATTGATCTCTCTTCAGGCTCGCTCTAACCTTTTCACTTAGCGCCTTTTTAGCTTCTATAGTGTGTATTCCCCTCTCCCTACCTCTCCTCTACATGTTCTTACGCAACACACACACTGCAACACACACAAACCTGCAGTGCACAAGGAGCATCAACACCCCCCCCCCCCCAAAAAAAAAAAAATCCTGGTTTACTGAAATTAGCAGTGCATTAGTTTATCAGACTGTTAATGAGCTGATAAATTCAATCCCTGTCAAATAGATATGTAACCCTGTTAGCACACCTCCTTAATTACACTAATATGATTATTTAATTAGCTCTCATTAGCTGTAAACATGTCTTAAGAGGTGTATTCGTGCGCATGTGCGTGTTTTCGTTCATAAATTATTGAACTGACATTGGAAAGTAGAAACATGTTGACACATTTTTTGGAGATGATTAAAATTTATCAGGGAGCCTCAAAGAGAAAATCTGCTCAAAAGCACCCATACCCAAAAATGTACGCTGTTCAGTCATAAATTAAACGCTATAAAAAGATCAGTCAGAGCGATTCCTTTGCTTTCTGTGTATCGGCCTATTTAACAGAACTGGGATGACATTATGAGAGTGATCAGTGTTTGATACAATATTCTTGAAAGATCCTGAATGATAGGTTAGTGTTTTTAAAAACACACTGACACCATCTTCATTTGTCAGTATCTTTGGATTTGCAAAAATCTCCGTAACTGTGATTGTACAGATTTAGTTGACTTTAGGTTTGTGAGCTTTAACTACAGCAGTTAACTGTTTTGCTCCAGGTAGTCCTCCAAATCCATCCACCCATGTTTCTGTCCGTCCATCTATCCATCCATTTTTTAATATATTCATCCATCAATACGTCCGTCCAGCCGT
This sequence comes from Labrus mixtus, assembly GCF_963584025.1. Taxonomy (NCBI): domain Eukaryota; kingdom Metazoa; phylum Chordata; class Actinopteri; order Labriformes; family Labridae; genus Labrus; species Labrus mixtus. Next base: position 18,823,390 of record NC_083631.1, on the reverse strand, counting down.
CTGTCTGTATGTCCAGTCTCTCTACCCATCTACCCATTCCATTTCACCGTCCATTCATCTTTTCACTCGTCAGTCTGTTTTTCCTTCCCGTCCATCTATTATTCAACTTTCCATCTATCCAGCCCTGTAACCATCTGTCTGTGCCTCCGTTTGTCCACATAAACATCATTCCGTCTGTCCGTCAGTGCGACTGACCGTCTGTTCATCCATCCATCATTCATCTATCAATCAGTCCATCCATCCTTTTGTTTGTTCGTCCATCAGTATCTTCATCTGTCCATCTTTTCATTCATCTCAGTTTTTTTTGCCGTCCATTCATCCATCTGCCCATCTGTACCGCCATACATCCATCCATCCTTTTGTTTGTTCGTCCATCTGCACCTCCAATCGTCCATGTTTCCATTTATCTGTCAGTCTCTTTTTCCATCCATCCGTCCATCTGTACCTCCATCCATCCATCCTTTTGTTTGTTCTTCATCTGTACCTTCATCTATCTATCCATTCTTCTAGCTGACTTTCAGCCCATGGGAGAGGGATTGGGGCCGCTGTACAATCATTATGTAGTTTTCCATATTTTTTAGTGCGTATTTGTTTGAATGTAAATATTGACCATGACTACTCTCAGCTTTGTAATGACCGCTCTGGTTTCAGAAGGAAAAACAAAACAATGGACGTGAAATAAGGATGGAGTGCACTCTGCTACAGCTAATCAGTGACTGTCAGAGAGATAAATGATTGGACAATGCAAATATTTCAAAAACAATATGAAAGAGGACAAAGGTCCATACTAAGGATTGATTTTATATCAACTTTCAAAACACGGTTGCTGGCAATCAGTCTGCGAAGATGATGAAATCATTTTTTTTTTTTTTTTTTTTTTGTGAAATTAGGTGAGAAGACTTCCTTTTCATGTTTATCAGAATGAGTTTTTGCTGAGTGTGTGTGTGTGTGTGTATGCGAGTGTGCACGCTTGTGTGTATCTGCATCTTTCACCCCAAAGGCTTAGATGGAAGCTGATGGACAAGATAGAGGGTGCGATGGGAGAATGAGGGGGAGGCATGAGGGTGTGAATGCTAATGGTCTCCTATCTAAGACATCCACAGGATCTCATCTATGCCTTATCCTCGCCTGACACCCTTTCTTTCTCTCCTCCTTTCCTCCTTTCTATCACTTTTTTGTCTTCAACTTTCTCAAACTCATCCTTCCTCTCCTCATCTCTTTTCCCCCCTTCCCTCCCCCCACCACCCCCCATTTTAAATGCATCTTTACCTATCTCTCCTTATTATCTACTTCATTTCCCCCCTCTGTCCCTCTGCTCCCTCCATTTTCCCTTAACTCTCTCTGGAAAACAAACACATTAGCACAGATCAGAGAGGCGATCACGTCATCCTTAAACCCTACACCCCCTGCCGTAGCCCAGCAGGGCTCTTCACAGTGCAAATATTTGTGTGAATATGCCTCCACATGATTAAGCATGAGTGTGTTTATTTGTGCACCCACCCCCACCCCCAAAATACAAAAGTAACGAATGCAAGTGTGTGTGAATGTGTGTGTGTGTGTGTGTGTGTGTGTGTGTGTGTGTGCCCTGAGAGGAGGCAGTACAGCACTCTCCCATGCCGCAGGCTCTGAACAGAAGAGTGGGGGAATGTGCTTGCCACTGCAGTAAATGAGAAAAAAAAAGAAGCAGGGTTAGAAAAAGAGAAGGGCTGTAAAAGTTGCTGAGGCACACAAAAGAAAGGAGAGAGACAGAAAGAGTCTCTTATCCTTAATTAGAGTTTCCGCCTCTCCCTCTTCGTTCACGGAGAGAACCAAAGCATAAAACCGCTTTTCCTTTTTTTTCCCCCTATCCTTCTGTCTTTTTAAAAAACATTTTCTTTACCCACTTTGTGACCATCAGCGTTTTCCTTTTTGTTTAAATCTTTATCCAATTACACACAGTTGCTCATCGTTTGCTCCTTTTGTCATCCAAGTTTGGAATTTAGGTACAGCCGTAAAAGCAGCAGCACTTACACCACATTCATATTTCCTATTAGTTTAGAGAACTGGACGACGTAAAATCAAGTGTACAAATACAACAAGCACACACAGTGACACACATGCATCACAGCTCTGATGGTGAATCTTCACTCCGGCTCTTGTCTTGATGATGGCTCATCATGTGAGAGATAAATTGGATCGTACACCTCATGGAGATTAACCTTGAGGAAGCTGCAGATTTGTCATGTTTTATTCTAGCATTCTCCCTTTACGCTGCACCTGTTTTACATGCACACTCAATCATGCACACTCACCAGAAGGTGCGGACACAGAGAAAGGCTTGAGTTAACATTGGAAAGCATAAAAACACCAATTAAACCGAGATTTATTGACAGAAGCATGACCTCACAAGACTAGGAGTGTCAATTAAAAGTAAGTGGTTGTGATAAATTTGCCAGTGCTTCCATTTTTATACTATAAATAGAAAATTAATACGAGGGCAGATTTTCACCACGAGTTCAATCAATTCACCATTTTCACATGGAGGTAGTAACTCTCTGATGTCACGCTCAGGTTGGTAAGTTCGAAGCTGTTAGAACGTACCTTTGACAGATAATTTTTAAAAAATCGGACCTGATTTTAGTATCTGAACTCTTGACTTACGGTGTGTATCGTCTGCATGCATTCAAGAAGGCATTTTCTCTAAGCGGGAGAAAAGTCTGCTTTAGTTTAATTTTCTATGAGTCGATTGAAAGTGATCCAAGGAAGATTTACGTTTAATTATCGTCGTATATTAGGACACAGGTACTGCTAACAATCCACTCTTACATGTTTTTTTTTTCTCAACTTCAATCTAGCCTCTTCAGTTGATAGTTGGACTGCTAAAAAAAATGTATGGTAATGCATGGAAATGTGAGTCTGGGCCAAAAGTCCTTATATTGGTCACTGCTGGCAATACCAGAAGTCCCAAAGAGTTGGCCATTGCTCCAAAGAGGCTACAATGTTTTCAGATGATAGCTGATAGTGTTCCAATCAAGCAGCAACCTCAACTTTGAAAAAAAAAATAGAGCCAATACAGACGTAAAAAAAAAAAAAAAACTGCGGTTCCTCAAGTGTCTAATTGAGACTGACTGCAAAAGCCCATACACACCTATTTAAAAAATCCAATTTTGACAGCAGATATTAACATGTTAACAGCCTGGTTCAACAAACGAATTTGGTCTGACTAGCCCGATTCTTTATGGGCACGCTGTACGAGGGCTGAATGTTTTGTATAGCTCATCCGTTCTGATTTTATGAAGAGTTATTCATAGTCAGGGGCGTGGCTGTTCATACAGATGGGGTTTATAGTACAATTCTCTGTGGTCAGAACATACAGAGTATGTGCTTCATGTCTGCAGAGCTCCTGTATAATCTTTAACTGTGACAATGACCCCTCAGTGTGAAAGCTGTCGATGCCTATTGACGTGCTGAGCCCCTGTGTTTATCCGTGAGGAGATATGACCATGTGTGTGTTCAGGTCACCTCCCTCTGCCCTGTCAGCTCCTGTGTGTGTGTGTGTGTGTGTGTATACATCTGACAGGTTCAATCTCAACTAATCACAGCTCTTGAACCCCCCCCCCCCCCCCCCCCTGTGGACCTAAGGTCTCTATTTATCAACATGACAGCCAACTGTGGGGGATGAACATGGTGGGACGAGGCCAGAGAGGCAGGCAGAAGGACTTTCACTTGGCTCAGCTCAGCAATAAAAAACAGCTCTTTGGCTCAAGTGGCTCTGCATTTAATCCCAATTCTTGATTTGACCTTTGATTGGTTTGTGCTCAAATAAACCACTAGAATGATCCTTTATAGTAATAAAAAAACAAAACCGCAATTTTAAACTATGTTTGGTATAAAAACCGCAAAAGATGGTGTAGATAAATTTGTATATACTGAACAGTATTTGGGATATGTCAACAACAATTTATAGGGGTCTGTCATTTACAAGACGATTCGATCCCATTAGCTAGAGCTTTGATATGATTCAGGGACAATATTGAATGGTTTGGTGCAATTTGATTTGATTTGATCCAATGTTTTACTTTTTGGAACTGAGAATAAAATTAAAGCCAGTTTGTCATTTCAAAATAACATCTATTGTAGGCCTACTGTAACAAATATTCTAACATATATATATATATATGTATACATGAAGTCTTTATCTAGACCCATGCGCAGGTGTCTCACTTTGACAGGTAGTAGGGGGAAGAACATTTTGTTACCAACACAGGTATCTTAGCTGTTCTCTACCTCTCACCTTGTGGGCTTTGGAAACACGTTGAAAGTATTTAATTCCCCCATGAGGCATTAAATAAAGATAATGTAATGAAAAAAATAAAACAACTCAAGAGACCATTTTTTCTCTTTTCATAATTTCCCTGATTGTCACATATGACTTGCACATGTTGATACTTTCTCTTCATTGGACAGCTCTTGTTTAACTTTGTTACAGCTCCTGTCTTCCCACATCAGGATTTTCCACTGATTTCTAATTATGCATTTGCAGGACAATCAACACTGCAGCACTGCAAGACTTGTTTTGTACCCTTACCCGAAGCTAAGAAGCTAAACGAACAGTTTTTGGTGTAATTAAAGAAAATGTGTTAACAGTTTGCCAAGGGAAAAAGAGAGTGAAAGAGGAGGGCAGGAAAAAACAGAAATAGGAATAGAAAAAGCAGATCGCGAGCTGGAATAGACAGAGAGGCAGTCAGAGGGAAAAGGGTGGGTGTTAATAAGATGTCAAGTGTAATACCCATGCCAGTGTCAAAGGCCTTTGTTGAAATCTCATATTTTAGAGGCGGCAATTGAACTCTTCCCTCCACAATTACATTTATCAGCTAAGTGTGAATCACTCTCCCTCTGTCTGTGCGTGAGTGCTTTCATTAACTTCCTATTTTCACTGTGTAAGATGTGACACTATATTGTAGACTGAGTGCTTATTGAGCAGACCTGCCAGGCACTCTGTCTCCGCTGAAATTACTCATCGTGAACTATTTCTGGACCATTATGCAGAAAAAGCTCAACCTTCAACGTCTACAGTAAACTGATTTAATTTTCAAACCAAACTGTCATTTCCTCTATTTTACCCGAGGGCGGAGAGAGACATGCCGCAAATGGATAGCGACACACACACACATTCATGCACAAACATAAAATGATTCATCGCCCCAAATTCTACACGTGGTTAAAAAAAAGCGGGCACGGGTGTTAAACTGAGCTCAGACAACATTTGGAGGTGCTCCTATTCAGACGCTATGCTGCCTTTCTGTGTCGAGACAAAAACCACAGTATTTCCTTTCAGTTCACAAACATCTCCAAAATGACAAAAACAAGTGACTTTAATGCGTCATATGAACTATCCGTTGATTAAAAAAATCGTCACTGGTAAGGGCAAAATAAATACGTTATTTTATAGATTATAGATTTAATAGTTTTGCTGACTTCTATATTGATACCTGTTTCAATACTATGGCAACAAAAGTGATATAAATGTATATAGGCTGTGTTGGGTTCAACTCGGCCGTAGCATTGTTTAGCTATCTAGAAAAAAAACCTAATTATATTGTTTATAACTTCAAATATTTTGCTGGATTTGGACTGTTTCTGGAGTGTTTTCTTACCTCCATATTAGTCAGATAGCTTTAACATTTTAGTAACAGACTTGGTGTCTATAATTTACTGAAAAAAAACGTCTTATTTAAATGGAAATCAGTACTTGAACACAATATTGTTAGAACAAGGAACGCTAAGAAAAAGTCCACAATTACGCTATAGCACCTTTTTAGGTGTCATTACATCAATCTGATACAGGGTTAGTTAAGTTAAGGGCGCCTGGGGGAGACCTATCTTCCTCTCTGTCTTTCGCTCACACACATAAACACAAATCTGCCAAATCCTTGTGGCGGCTGCAGGCTTTAGGGTGTACTGACAGTGACACACTGCTGACAGACCAAGGATGACAAATTTGTCACAACTGATGTAAACTAGTGTCCAACACAGCCTCAACCTCAGTCTACACCATGAAAACACGCCTCTGGAGGTTATCATGTCAATACACAACAAACCACCTCATAATTCACCTTTACTGCCAGATCCAAAATGTTGGCATACTTACCAATGTGGTACTTTTGGCTTCGCATATGGTTGCCCTCAAACAAAACCAAAGATAGAAGTGAATGTAGAGTTGAAATTGAGCCAACTAATGCCAAAAGGTCCACACCTAGTGATTTGCATGTTCACAACTATATTTTGTAATAACCTGAAAATGAGAATAAGTCACCATAGAATGAGCATCGACTGAGGGAGCAAGTCCATGAATGTTAAGCAGGACACAGTTTTCACAAAGTTTGGTGACCACACCACTGCATCTAAGTTTTTAAGTCAGATTTTAAGGACTTAAATCCTCTAGCTCTTTAGCTCTACATGTAGAGGCCTTTTATACACAGTATAGTTTTCATCTAATGCAGAATGAATGGGCAGTAAACAGTTCATAGCAAGATACAAAAATATTGCTATCTTTCTTGTGATTTTAGCAAAAAGAAAACATTCTGCTTTGATATCCTAAAATAACAGTGTCCTCAACAAGTCCCCCCTCCCTCCCCCCAATTGAAAGGAGGAAAAACACCAGATGATGACATTTATTTTTAATCTCTAAGGTTTTTTTTGTCGTCCGACCCTTCTCAAGGCTTAATAAATGATTGATGATCTCTCCATCAATATTTATTGATCATCAAGGGGTTGCTATGATGATCCCCCATCCAGAGGCTGATAAAAGTTTAATCTTCCAATCAAAAATTGTCTTATCCACCCTTTGATAGAAAAAGGAAAGAAGTGTCCCGTTGTATCTGCCTGAAGCTAGCTTAACCTCATCCAAATACAGACATACAGTCTCAAAACCTCAAGAAATTTCTAAAACAAACACTTTTACCGAAAGTATATTTTTTATCAACATTGTGACTGCAAAATTAATATTTCAACAAAGTCAAAAACTGCCCTATCACAACATTTTGTCTACCCATCAATTACCCATTTACCCTTTTGAAAGTTAGGCATTTATCGCTGTTCTTGCCATGACACTTGGGTTAAAGTTGTGGTTCATAAAGGGGAAATAATAATGAATATCCACTGTCTGAGTTTTCAGAGTTGTCTCTAAATGTATTATCCGAAGACTGCTTGGATGTGTTTCGCAATACACACCAGGGGTCTTAATCATATTTCAGACAAGAATCTAAATGAGAAAGGCAGCCGCTTGTTCCGGGAACTAAGCCATTAAACATTTTGCATTTTGGGAAATTAGGAGAGTGAGCTTTGTGCTGAAGTGAGCTGTGGGGTACATTACGAACTCATGTACCTTCCTATTTGACTGTTTATCAAGTTGACAGGGATATTAACTCCCAATACCTACAAAAAAAAAAAGACAGACGTAGTCCAATTACCTGCTGTTTCCCCCAGCTATAGTACAGCCTCTTAAATCGCTGCATTGTGCTTCCCAAATCATAGTTAAAAAGGTATAGCTTTCATATATCTTCGTCAAAGTAACACACCTTTCAAGCTGCACCCTATTCTTTGGCATCTTATATTCCAATTGACTTGTTATGAAAAGTCATCAGACTGTAAAATTAAATCGCCTACAGAGCATCTCAAGGTGATTCCTTACTCCCTGAACCAGCCTGTAAAGCAATGTTCATCACGCTAAACTTGATCTCTTTGGGAGCTTCACCCTCGTGTACACAAAGTACACAAGTACACATAAACACAGGCTTGCAGAACACGTCTCGCCACCTACTGTTGCATTTTGGCCTGAATTTGCATATGCCCTTGGGACTACCTCCACACCCTGTTAATATTCTCCCCTCCATTAAGAGCGTTATTGCGTTCACAAAGTCTCTCTCTCTCTCTCTCTCTCTCCCCCTTGTCCCTCTCTCATCCCAGCGTTCCTCCTCCTCCTTGTTTAAATACGCGTTACAGGTAATAACCTTCTGTTCTGCACCGACTAGCTCTTTTTGTCCTTAGAGGGTAATTGCTAGTGTTCAGGTACCTGGATGTTTGTCTCATACAGTACATAATGCGGACATGCAAAGGCTTATTATTCCCTTCTCTAATTACTTCTTTGTGCTGTAGTGGTGGCCTTGTTGGGGATAGTGTCCAACCTAAACTTTCTGCAACACGGTCAGTTATACTTGAGGCTGAACACTTATTTATTAGTCCAAGCGGGTTAAAAGTGCCTGACAGTCACAGCAAGATAAATTGAGGCGGTAATAACGAGGGCAGGACGGAGGAGGTGGTCATAATTGACCCGGCTTCCCAGAGCGTTGGGTGAAGTTATTCTCCGTCCTTCTGCGCCTCTTCACTCTCTCCTTCCCTCAGAACAGCTGAGCCAGCAATTTGAGACTGCAACTCTAAAAAAAAAAAGAGGGCACAAGTTTACAACACAAACAAGCACTCTCTATCCATCTCGCTCTTTCCCCCTTACGTTTGACCTCTGGGAACAGGCAGAACAGGACTGGAGTCAAATCCTTACAGTGGAAAGTGCACTTTTGCAAAGTGCTCTTATTGGACAAACGAAGGTGAAAAATACCATAAGAGGTGTGTGTTGAGCCATCTGCTTTTCTTTGAAGATTAGAATTGAAAACTTTTTCAGTGCAGCATCTCTCATTGTTACGAAGTTAAAAGACACAAATAGAACAACAGGTTAAAAAACGACACTTTTTAACACTTAAAACGGTCATATATAAATAGTGATAAAAGTTAGTTAAATTGCACTTTGGTAATGGGATTTGTAAACTTTGTGCACATTGATTTCCCATGCAAATCCAATGTCCACAGTTTGCTAGTCCGGGCGCACAGTTTAGGAAATCGTCCCCACAGATTGAAGATTTGTGCGCGTGGATTTGCCAACTGTGTGTACGGACTTGCAAACAGGTTTTTACATTGTCTTGATGAAGCCTTCCGTAGCTCCGTTCAAAAGATCAGGACTCTAGTTTTAAAAGGTTTGACTTGGGACACGGTTATTGCAACAGGTGAGCCACGAGTGGGGAGGCTGCTTATGAAGTTGCGGCGAAACCAAGAGAGAATGAGAGGTCCTCAGGTCTCTACAATTCTACAATTTACTTAGCAGACGCTTTTATCCAAAGCAACGTACATCAGAGAGTAAGTACAACACCTATTCATTCATACACTGCCACTGAAGCAACGCAGGGTGAAGTGTCTTAACCAAGGACACATCGGACATGTTGCTCAGCTGAGGATCGAACCCTTGACCTTCCAGTTGAGAGGCGACAACTCTACCAACTGAGCCACAGCTGTCTCTCCTGTACATGCACCGATTAAGATGCATTGCTCATGTCAAAACTGAAGCTTCTGATGCCTTCCTTTCAATATTGTTCGGTTGCTTGCTGCCGGTTGTTTGCATCGTAGGTTAGGCTTTTTAGAGGTTCATACCTTTAAAACATCAAATTAAAAATATGTCAATGGAAGACCAGCACTCTTTACTTGTTAATATAGTGTTGAACTAAAATACTGGCTGTGGTGCTCCAATGTATGAACTTGAATGTGAAAAAAAACACTGATTAATCCTCGTGGCTTTCATCATTTTGGCTTACATTTAAAATCCCCCCTGTTCTAAATTAGCAACCTGTCGCTCTCTATCTGTCTCAGTCTGTGTGTCCCCTGTCTCTTCCCCTCAGACTCACAGTGTGACACCGCCGTGACTCCGGTTGGGTTGAGACAGACAGATGAGCGGTTGAGATGAAAGTCAGATGTGATGAAAAGTGATCCAGCTGACAGCAAACTCATTTACAGAAGAGTCACCGACTTCTGGGAAGTCTTTTCATCAATATTTCCAGACATGTTATAAAAGATCCAAACCCAAGCATTGACTGTGATATTGAAAGTTTTCGTAAGACTCATTATGGTCACAGCGCAGTTTTTAATATCAGAAGATCTGGAAAAATATGTAGAGGGACCATTAGAGCACTGACAAGATAACATTCAAAGAACGGCACAATCAACCAATTAATTTGTATTTGTATAGCGACAAGACATTAAAAATGTTATCTCGAGAAAATGTACAAAAAGGAAAGTAAAAGACCTCACTCTTTGTAATTTAATATTACACAAGAGCAGGTACAAGACCTACAAGACTCATTGCTATATTACAAAGACCCAACGTTAATCCATCATGAGTACAGCACTTAGCAACCTTTAGCAAAGTTCCAGTGATAAGAAAAAACATCCTTTTAAGAGGCGACAGCCACCGGCAAGATTCCAAAGCCCCCTGCAGTAACAGATGGGTGACGTCACTCAGGCTTCATCCATTGAATATTTACAGTCTGAGCATTACAGACCATCTGTTATTTTTAAAATGGCAAAGTAAACTATCTATTTTACTCTATTGTCAAGAAAAATACACAATTTCTCAAGTTAAATTTAGCAACACAATGCTAAATATGTTAGCCCTTTGATGGCAATTTCCATTAGGTGTTATCATCTTGCTAGCACACCTTAGATGTACATCCCAGTCCATCTGTGAGAAATTCAACTTTGAGTCCAATAATTGCCAGTGACTTTGGAATAGTTCCTTATGAACTTCATCCATCACCGTCCTCTCCCGTCTCTTAGCCTCAGTCAAGCTTCTTCTAATCTGAAGGATTGCTGTGTAAACTAGTGCTGTAGTGCCATAAAGCCAGGTTCTTCTGGTGGGAGAACCGCGGCTCGCTGCCAAAGTTTGCATTGTGCTGAAAACAGGAGTCACTCTGGAAATGGGGTGGACGCAATTCTCACTGTTTCAAGTTATATCAGATTGAGTTCAGTGTTTCCCCTAGGTTTACAGCTTTGGGGGGTGGGGGGGGGGGGGGGGGGGGACATCCCGACACGCCAACACAAACACTTGAAGGAATCTTGGTGTTCATGTGTTACTTTTAATGACAGCTGTCCTTTTCTATCGGAAAGGTATCCTTAAATGACTTCTTCCCCTGATTCTTCCCGACTCTATCCACTATCCTGTCCCTTAAATAAAGGCACAAAAAGCCTTTACTTGACCTTCAAGGGGGGTGGGGGGAGCCGTATGGGGGGGCGGGCCGCCCCCCTAATATAATGGTAGGGGAAACACTGGAGTCACAAAAGTTACATATTGTTGTTTCATTTTTTTCTTGTTGTTGATAGTTTATTTGACTCCTTTTCTTCAACACTGTGGATGCCTCTACATCAGAACCCGTTACAGTTAATGGTTTGTCCCTTAGTTGCATGAGTAGTAGTGTGTGTTTGTTCCTTTTTTTTTTTTTTTTTTTTTTAATTTTGGCATTGACTTTGAGGTACAAACTGCTCAACCAGTTCCGCAGTGAAGTTGATCAAGCATTTCACATCGTCCATGAGGCCATTACAACCCCTTATTTTCTTATGTGCTTCCTCAGCCTTTTTAGAGTGTGCTGGAGTGTTTCACTGCAGCAAGGAGCAGAGAAAAGTCTTGTTGTCTAGTTCTGCCAGATGGAAACACACACACACACAGAAAGAGTTGGGGTTTCTGCACCAGTGGGTGGTTTCAGTGAGCAGAGGCATGATGTGTGTGTAACGTGTTTGTTCTGTAAAGCAGAAATAAATTCAGGGCAGCGTGTGAGAGTGTGATGTGTGTTTATCTCAGAGAGAGAGAGAGTGTCAGAGATTGACAGAGAGCGAAAGAAAGAGAGTTAGAGTGAGTTCTTCTGCACGTCCTACTGAAAGTCTAACACCTTGTTTTATTTTTTGCCCTCCTGTGTCCAAACCTGTGCATTGTCTTTGCCTTCTTTCTGAACTCTCTGATACGCTCGTTCTTCTTTGTGTCACATAAATGCTCAGCCTATTTTGTAGAAAGGCCTCACAGTTACAAACAGACCGGCTTTCAAATAGTTTTGTCGTCCTTAAATCCATCAAGGAAGATTTATAGTTATCTCTGATGAATATATTCTTGTATTGAAGTTTGTTTCCAATCAGGGAACAATTTTTCTCATCATTTTTTCTTTGTCCTTTTCAGCATTGATTGTTGCAGCACGTCTGCATCACAAGGTTGTCACAGGTTTAGCTCAAAATGTCAGGGATTTAGCATTTCAAGTGTTTTTACTTGCTAGCACGTGTACAGTAAACCTTGCTGCATAAAAGCTTCTTTGAAGTACCTGAAATATAAATGTTGGGTTAGAAATGAGGGAAAAGCAGCTAAACAAGAAGGAAACCTTCCATTTCATTGCTCTAATTTGACTCCGTTAGATGTTTTATGTTACATCGCCGAGTGCAGCTAGCTTTCACAGCTGTAGAAAATATTAAAAGATGTGGAAATATAAACATATTTGTTATGATTTTAGAGGGAGCAGCAGAAATCTGTTGGACTAACAAAGGAATTGCATGAATTTGTTTTCCATTTCACAGGATTTGATGTTGCAGCTCTTCTTGATAAAATGAAAAGCTTGAAGCTGTCAGAGGACAAACATATGTTTAAGTATATTGTAGTCACCAAGCAGCAACCTCCATGGCTGAGAAATGTATCGGAAGTTCCAAAACATGCAGTTCCTCAAGTGGCCACTGGAGGCTGTCTTAAAACAGTAATTCTGCAGTAATTTTAATGATTTATAGTATCCAAATGTACAGAAGAGACAGTTATATAGAAATATTATATATATATATATCAATCACCCCAAAAGCTATATATTATTTGCCACTATTTAACAGTTTTATAGAAAAAGTGATAATGACATTTTTCAACCTGTTCAGGGGAACTCTGAACCTCCTACTGAAGGGCAGCAGCTCGTACTCTGCATGTAGAACATGGGATGAGTCACTGACAATCTTATTGGCTTGCCTTAGAGTAGCCAGTTCAAAAATAGTCTGCAGGGATGTGTGACGTTAACCTCCTATAATTTTCCATGCAGTCGGAATCAATCGGATCAGTTTGGTTTTTTAACTGCACAGACAGGTTGCCAAACCATGCTGTGATACCAAACCTGATTAGGCTCTCTAAGACTGCCTGCTAAGAAATAAACATACATTTTCGGATCAACACCATGAACTCTCAGACGAGTGACAGGTGTAAGAAAATAGCTCTTCTAGACAACAGCACGGATAATTCAGTGACTGAACTTAACCTCTTCTCCGGACTAAGGGGATTGTGTTGACACTCAAACTGTTTGTTTTGTAACTGCCTGCAAACATGTTAATTTCTGCAGTAAAAGATTACCATCTCTTAATGGGACCTAATGGGGATTTTTTTTGGGCTGAATTGCGGTTTTTGCACTGCTGCATTGGCTTCATTTTTCAACACCAGGGGCTGCCGCTTGACGAACCCATGAGTGAATTCTCCACCGTTGATAATATCAGGCAGCGTTATTTTTATCCTCTGCCTAATCTCAATGTTGCGTCGATGGTTAATTTGTGGGTGTTGTTGTCAACAACAACTTCATCACAGATGTTTCATTTAATTAGGCTCACAACACCTCCAGAAGGCTCAACAGTCATTTCTGCTGTCCCAGAGCCTGCCCCCTTCACATTACAGCAACAGCCACCTCTACTTTGTACTTATTCCTTATGCCTATTTGTCTCATAAAATACTTCTCTTACACAGATTTATAACCAGCTCACATTATTCACTGCCACAAGAGACAAAAATTGAAAATCAGCGCATTATGGCCATGATAATTGGATTACCTGACCCCCTTCCGTCAAAGTTATCCAGTCCCGACAGGGCTAATGGCTGCACTTTGATTTGCACTAACCCACCAGCGGGCTCATGAATTAAAAACAAGGAAGACGCGTTTTAAAGAAAAGTGAGTTTGGCAGAATATTACACTCTTGAATCTTTGAAGCCAAACTGAATCCCAAACGGAACAGCTGTATGCTTCCTCATTCGCCAGAGGCAGCAATCCACTCCTCTCCATCAGGCAGCAGGGTGGAATGTTTCACCCGATGGGTTTCTTTTTGGTTCACGTCAGTCCCATGAGAGCAAACATCTGCTCCTCTGAAGTGTCCTTGAGCAAGACATCGCTCCCCTACCAGCCTCACAGAAGAATATCGCCGAACAGCTGAGCGGCTCTGGCCTATCAGTGCAGAGAGATCAATACTGTACTGCAATATTCATTTCTATTCATGAGGGTTCATCGAGGTTCATGTCCCTGCTTTGGCCTTTGCCCTGTCAGAGAATGACGGAGGATATGCATTTGTTACAGCAGGTCTTGCACTTTGTATTAACCATCAAGTGCAGCTGTTTCCTGCAGGCGCTGGCTCTGTTGGCCCCTAAATCTGCAAATCCCTTCTGCCACTGTGTGTGACACAACTTCAAAAACCATTTTCCAGAAATCTCCTTTTCTGATCGAATGCCTACGCTATATTATCACTGGGGAAAAAAATGGTTTCCAATGACAACGCAACACCTTTCTCTTTAAGTGTAAACTTGTATCCTTTGGGGAAAAAATCCCAAAAAGGTATCCCATAGAGAAACAAATCTCACTAACGAGGTGTGTTTGATTTCCCTGTACTTTGCTTAAATGACACAGTAAATTGTCACAAATAAAATCGTAATCTGAGTTGTAAAGCAGTTTTGCATCCTGGCTCTTTTGTCACCAAGCACACTGCAAAATAAAATGAAATGACCACTAAACATTTCGACTGGGCTGGAACCGTTTCCCAAAAAATCTGTTCAGTTCATTGGTTTCCCAAATGGACTGATATGGACAGCAGGAGTGCAGTACTGTGTTTGCAGCAGTAGATGGCAGTTTGTGTCACGGTTCTTCTGAAGAGGAGGAGGGAAGCACTGCAGTGAGGGAAGAAAGAGTGACTACAGTGCATCAGACGGGCGACAAAAAGCCCTCTGAATCAAAAAAAAAAAGAAGAAAAATCCCCAGTGGTTCAGAAAAACTGGCGTGGTCAAAATCAAACAGCTTCTTCAAGGTCGGCTGTGCAACCAGACTGATTGAGACTTAATAAAATACAAGTGTGTGTGTGTGTGTGTGTGTGTGTGTGTGTGTGTGTGTGTGTGTGTATGCGGAGAAGAGAATCAGTGAAAGACAAAGATTTACCCGTCTAGACAGAAACACTCACAGCCTGCAAGGCAAACGGCTCATCAAGCTAAATTCTCAGTCTTGGTGACACAGCAGCAGTGGGCCATCAGGTGGGACACTGGACGGAGTCAATTAACACATAGAGATAGAGGCTGCATTTCATTCTTCCACATCATTTTCTTTAGATGCAACGATAAAGAATTATTGAAAAAAATTCAATTTGAACATAGCAATTATGCTATTGTCTTTAGGAGTTTGTGGAGACTCTTGTTATAGCTCTGAAGACCACTCTCATTAAGGATGCTAATCTTGTTATTTTTTTACTTTCTATGAACTTTCTCTGAAATGGTTAATCCATTTCACTTCTTTTAATTTTAAATGTGTTGAGGTGAGTTGAGGTGAGTGTAATAGATACACCGATCAGTGCCCCTGCAGAGCTCTAGGATGATCTTCTATTGGGCCTTGGAGAGATAATGTATTATAATGCATTGGATTCAATGCACAGAGCTAAATCTCTTGTGTAGTAGAGAGTAATTGTATTCAGAGGGATGGTCTTGGATCCAAATCCGAGTACGTGTTTGTTTCTCTGTTTGCAACCCTTCCGACTTGTTCTAGTAGAAAGCTGTAACTAAAGCGATACACTTTTCTTCTCCTTTCCGAGGATATCCACTTATGCATAACAGTGTCGCAAAAGCTAGATTTAGACAAATGGGTGTTGATCCTGGAACAGTGGCACACGATACCGTGTGGCAGCCTTTCAGAGGGAAACTGCACGAAAGCCTCTCTCTCGGGACAAGCCCAACAAATTCACTTGGGATCAGGGTGTAGTGTTTTCTTATGTAGCCCACACTTTTGGGGTTTTAGCCTCTGAAATAAGAATGCATAATAGGAATCAAGGCCGCACAAGCTAACCGCAAGGCCAGCCGGCACCCCCAGGCTTGACTTCTCTAAGCTGAAACCAGTTACCAATAGCTGTTGTATATTCAAACTCGTTAAGCACAAATCAAAGAAGTACTTAAAAAAACATTAAAAATTGGTGAAAAAGAAAATTCTTAATTGTACTATTTGTATGCAAATGAAACAAACAAGTACAAGGAACCAGTTTACCATCTTTCCGCCAAGATAACAGGGTTCGTCCTGGCTCAAAATGAGGCTAAGATGGTACCTGTATGCACAGGTGTATGTGTACCGGCTCAACCAAACACCTCCTTCAACCATAGAGGACTCAGCCCTGAGGAAGACCTCTACAACTCTATAACATTATTTACAAGGCAGTGGTGGTTGACCCTGATATACATTTTCATCTCTGATAATAACTTTGACTCAAACTTTATGCACTCACAGCTCCACAGTAAAATAAGCACAGTTTACCTCTGAGCTCAGCGTGGCCCTGGGGACACACTGTCACTGTCCATACTGGGATTATTTTTCTCCCCCTGCTGTCGATAGCATCTACCACATGGTTAAATAACTCATGGAAAAGTCTGACCTTGGGTGCTAGAGGTAAACACCCGGGACTGCACCAAAGGGACTGTGTGAGAGCAATATGATTTTTCTTCAGGTTTTAGAAGAAAGAGAGAAAAATACACTTTTGTACAAACTTTTTCTCTGATCCCCTTCTCTGCTCAAACGCCGTTTTCTCTGGCTTGTGAATTTTGGCCCTTAAGTGTCGGATTTGTGGTTTAATCTGCTCTACCTCAGCTACAGTGACCTGTTGCGGTGTGTCACGTTTGCGGTTGTTTTTAGTGTCCAAGGTGAACGGAGCTGATGGCTGATGGCAGGCTGAGTGCTGACAAGACAAATGCGTAACCTTTCCCTTGTTTCCATCGCTCCTCTTTTTCTATCACTCCTGTTGCAGTGTCCTTCTTCAACCTATACTGTACCTTCATCAACATATACACGCTAATACAAATTTACGCACATAACCTTGAGAGGTTTTTTGTTGTTCTTCTTTCTTAGAAGTTTTGCCAGTATTCCTTAATTGCTGACATCTGGAAAAGTGATGGTATCGTTAAAAAAGTTGAACAAAGCAGGGATAATGTTCTTAACACATCACTTTTGTGTCTTTCTTCCTTTACACTTTGGTCTAGTGTGACTTTGTTTCTTAGATACAAACAATAATGTTGGTGAAAATAATGTTGTAATTAACTAAAAACCTAAGCCCCAAGTCTTAAACTGTTACTGTCACTTTGTCCCGTTTCCTCTTTCCATTATCGTCGACATTCTCTAAATGTTCACTTTTCTTTTCTCTGGACTCGACCCCCTTCTCCCCCCTTTCTCACGCACTTTCCCCCCCTCACTCTTTCTGCCTCTGCAACTCTCACTCACTCATCTTCCACCGCTCATTCTCTCATTCCCTCAGAGGCCACTCCATTAACCAGAGGGTCACTTTTTTCCGGCTGGTTAGCCCTAGGCCAGATTTCCATCAGGTCGCTGATGTACGAGACTGTCCACCAACCTGTGTGTGTGCGCTCAGATGGACAGGTTCATTTGTCAGATTTACACCAGTCTTGTCCTCCGGTGTGATGTTCTAATGACCCGAGGCGGCCCCGACGGAAGACTGACATCCAACACCTAACTATCCTCCTACATCACACTTGTACACGCACAAGCAAACGCACACACAAGTATCGTACACCTGGTCCAAAGTGATTGCACCTTTGACCAACAAAACCCAGTGGTTAAACCCTCCACCACCTGATATAATTTGCAGTTTCTAATTACACATGGGCCTGTTTGTTCTGCTCACATACCAAATTTACCTTAAATGCACTCTTTCATACAGGAAAGTGAGACAGGAATTGTTGGTATTGGCATGCGGCAAAGTTCAAGTTTGGACATAAACCGTGAAGAGCCATGGGGACTGTGGCCCGCCTGCACATTGGCCACTCACTCTAACCGCTAGGCTCAACCGGCGCCCCATAAATGCATCATTTAAAAAGTGATGACGGCACTTGGCTTTTGAACGGGATGAGAGATGACAGTCATATGGTTTATTCATGTTATACCATAATCACACCTAGACTTAGCACAAGCCCATTGCATCTTGTGCCTCACTCTGCATGCAGATTTTGTGCTAGTTAACTGGTTTTGGACACACCCTTGAGAACCACAATGCTATTTCATCAATGCACTATAGATCTTTTAAGTGGGAACAAGAATAGGATGCTTTGCACATCAGATGGTGTCGGATATGTAGATGAGTTAGTTAATGCCTGTGATGTGCTGATCTGAAGTATGGTTTCTACATTGAGGGTTCTGTGGAAGTCACTACACACCGTTCTTTTTCCTATAGACATGAGGGCTCACCCTAGCAGGGTTTTGACATTGAAGAAAGCTTCACACTAAATGCTAATCTCCTCTTATAATAATTATTCCACACATTTAGATGAGTTAATTCCATACCTAAAGACCTCTTTAGAAATGCTTCTTTCGGGCAGGTGAATATTGTATAATGTTCCCTTTTCAGTTATATTTAGGTTGGAAGTTATGCTTAATCAAGAGTATCACTTTGAGTGACGGGAGGCTGCTGCTTGCGAACTGCTATGTAACAGCGCCGCTAACTCAGTCAGCAAACCTGTGGGATGTGTCTGTTTTGAGGATTTTCTCATGCATAATGGCAACATCATGGACAAAACCAACAGGTGATTTTGTAGCAGCTTATTCCATCCTTCGTACAGTCTTTAGTTTCAACATTTCAACTGCTAACTTCTTCATGGCTGTATTCAGCAAGAAGACACAGAACCTTTCGTAGCAATGTGCATTTTAACCTGGCCTGCTGCTATTTTCCCCTCGTCGTTTCTGCAGTCAGTTTAGTTTGTTTTGATCCACTGCCTGATTAGTCTTTATGTCCCATTTGGCTGAATTTAATTATGTTCAATGAGCTTCTGACAGGAGGCAGAAAGCTCCACCATCCTTCTACTCTTTACTCTCTCACTGCCTCATCAACCTCCTCCAATCCATCGTCTTTCTTTCACTCCATCCGTCGTTCGTCCCCTCCTTTCATCCGTTACCGTTTTAGATGGAAATAAGTTTACCCGCAAGCAGAACAAGACTGATTATTATTATAAATGACTGTGTGTGTCTGTGTGCTTTTCGTCTGTCTGCGTGTATGTGTTTGACACAAGAAAAAAGCAACTTTTTAAAAACTGGTCATTTGCAGTGATTTCCAACATTACTTGCACTCAGAAAGTACAGCTGTTGCAATAATATTGTCCTTGAAATGCACAAGGTTTGATCATTTCATAATTTTTCTTTCCAGTTTACTCTTTGCACCCAGGTGTGTCACAATGACCATCAAATTCCAACATAATAAATATCATTCCTCTCAAACAAAAAGACAAACCATGACCTAAACTGCCTCAAAAATACGCTCTAAATGTGTTTAGTTTGATCTTAATGGGCACCTTTAGATGTTTGTGGACACCGATGTCTTCTGTCTTTTTCGTCCCTTTGCTGCCCCCTCCCATAATTTATCAGCGAGTGCAATGACTGCACCAAGATGTGAAGTGTCCCAGCGCAGCTTTAATATGAAATTTATCAACCGTTATTATCTGGCACTGCAAAGCATGAGGTACAGCAGTCGCTGAGAGGCTCTATAAAGAAAGCAATCTAGTGACCATAATGTTATCTCGGCCCAGCTGGGAGACTGCGGCTGTGGAAGGTGAACGAAAGGGGCTGGCTGCTGAAAAGCCCTTTGGGTAACTGAGTTCACATTCTTCTCACAGGTTAGAATGAGTGTAACTGAGATGGAGGGCACTGTTGGGAGACGGAAAGTTAGTTAGTGTAGTAGTACAAAGTAGTACTTACTTGAGAAATACGCCAATGAACGGCTAAACAATTTAAGTTGTCACCCTTGCTAATCGGCACCAGAATACTAGTCAGTTGAACTCCTGCCACACTGCTGTAATGCTCTACTACCCGGATGTAAACTAGCACAGTGAACTGCATTTAGTAGGAGTAGCATGGTTTGGTAATATTTTGATCTTGAAAATGTCGATATGAAGGTTTTGTACGGCTATACTGGCAACTATTTTCCACAGGCATGTGGAAATGAACTTGCAAACGAGAACTGAAGGCTGGCGGTGCTAACACTGCTAACGTTAGCAACACCCGGCAAACCAATCTGACATTGTTATCACATCAAGGCTGATATGTAGTGTTTAGCTGTTACTTCAAATGTTGACTCAGTTTTGCCTGTTTTCTCCGTGTTGTTTAACACAAGACTAGCCGACCAGTCTGAATTTAAAGGGACTTTTGTCGCTATAGAAACATCCCTACTGTTTACAGCTGCAGACTAATCTGTTTTAAGCTACAGATTTTAATAACGGGTAATTCTCAACCAGGTGTTCATTGTCAGGAATAATTGGATGACATGGAGACAGAACAGTCAGCACTGAGTCCATAAATACCTCAGCTTGGACAGCTCAATCTTAAATGTTTTTTCTTTCCGCATTTTTTCCTTGATTGGACAAGACAGCTGTGGAGAATCAGTAGCTGTGGAGAGGAGAGAGAGTGGGGGGTTGACATGTATCGAATGGATGTGAAACCTGCGACCTATGCATTGAGCATGATACCCTCTGCACATTTGGCGCCTGCTCTACCGACTGAGCTAAACTAGCGCCCAGCACCTCGATCTTGGAAACCATCAGCTATTATCCGACAATGACGTATAATTCAGGAGCGCTGGGCAACTTTCCGGGGCTTCGGGTGATGCGAGCAGTTAGCAATAAAGAACTTGCAAGACTACATTTTCTGTGCTGGCCTCTGTTTACAGCCCTACTAGCAACTTGAAAAGCGGTTGGTTTGGGTCATCTTTACTGAAATTGTCAATGGAGCCTTTGACTTCTTCACTTCTACAATGGAACAACGAGATTATCGTCAGGAATTAATTCACATCCTCCAGCCAATCGAATCTAGACCCACCACCAAATCTTTAATGAATGATCTTAACCCAAATCTTTTGATTTTCTTTCAACCAATCAGATGAATTCAATGAATCATTGTGCACTTTGGACCTCAGGTGATACAAAACATGTGACAGAACACAGAGATGACACAAAGTAAACATGTTTAAAAAGTTCTGCATAGACTTTTTGTTCCAAGCACACATTCGCGACCCAGCGACAACAGCTTTGTGACCCACTTTTGGATCCCAACCCACCAGTTGAGAACCACTGATCTAGACCATAATGATTGATAATGTGGATTCTTTTAGCAACTTAGCAGAAGAGAGAGAGAGCAAAAGAAAGAAAGGGAAGGAAACTTGGCTCCATAAATATTGTTTCAGGAGTAAAGTCTTCTGACATTTAAGAATCAGCCAGCCATGGCAAGCCAGAGTGGTGTTGTGTGTGTGTGTGGGTTTGTGTGTGTGGTGTGTGAGGTGTGTTTTTTATGGGCAGACAGGAGAGCCCACAGGGCAGGTAGCTCGCACAGAATCATTATTTAGTGACACACACACAGATGACGAGGTGGCCTTAGCAGGAACTGCAAGTATACACACGCACGCCGAACCTGTGTAGAAGCTCAAAACTAACACTTAGACAAACATTACACCTATAAGGCCTGAGGTGGTCGGTGTTTAACAAGAAACATCAGTAACAGTACCTGTCGCTACTCTTTCTATTACCCATGAAAGGGCACACACAGAGCACATTTTGGGATCACATATACAGTCATTTGTTTCCCTTAAATTCAATATTTATAGCAGTTAGCAGGTTCATAATTCAGAGACTATTTTTCCGCCATTCTGCTGATCCAAAAAAATGCAGAATTTAGCCCAAATATAAATGGATATATTATTTGTGCTGTGCAATTGCTAAGTTAATAAATTACATTTTCCCCTCAGAAACTTTACCTTACTTACTGTAATGGTGACCAAATTGCAACCCTAGCATCCCAAGGTTGAGAGTTATTTGAGGGAAATGAATGCCACAATTTTAGTATGTATAATTTGGTGATGCAAAGACAAGCTGTACAGACTTTAAGTAAAAGACTTGTGGCTGTCGATACTTGACCTGTGGATGACATCACTGTAAATGGTTACATAGTTGCCGATGGACTTTTCCAATGTTTGGATTCTGAAGAAAATGGCCGATATCCACAAAAAAATGTCAGCCTTACCACCAAAATGAAAAAGACCAATAGTTAATTTGTTTTTAAATAAGTGTTTTTTTTTTTTGTTTTTTTTATTAATTAGTGAATTAATCGTAACCCTTCTTTTGAGTCTGTGAACGAAGCCTGAGAGATACTATGGTAAAATGGCACACAAGAACACACACATGCACACACAAATAAACAGACATGGCGAGAAGCTACTCTGTGATCATAAGCCAAAGGGGTAGGAGGGAGAGAGGGAGGGGGGGAAGAGAGAGGGAGAGAGAAAGAGAGAGAGCAAGAGCGAGCACAGCTAAAATTACAGACCTGTCATACCAGATCAGTGCTGATGACGATGTGTGTGTACGTGCACAATTGTGTGCCGTGTGTTGCTCTGCCCAAAGCCATGAAGGGAAAGTAAACAAACAAACATGCATGTTTACACACACGTGTTCAGTACACAGACTCTTCTGCACAAGCGCAATAATGATGTTCTGCAGTCAATAACGATTATTTGATTGGAGGATCAAAGCGGCTGTAGAGTCATTCACAGTGTGTCTGGTACTTTATAAGCTACTAATCACATACACACACACATACACAAACACACATTGATTGAGGGCCCCCTGGTGGTGGAATCTACATACTGTGCCTTTAATGACTACAAATCCCTTCCTTAAAAGACTACCGTGGAAATAACCATCTTGAATGAACATGAGTCAACAAACTCAGAAGAGTAGTAAAAATTGAGAATTTTGCCTTCATTCAACACCAATCAGGTTCAAATTCTTTTGTTTGCAAACAGCAGACTACTGAAGTGTCCTTAAGCAAGAAACTAAGAGCCTTCTAGCTCGATGTGGCACAGGTCAAACTCTGCCCCTGACCCTGACGTCTCTGAAAGACAGAACAGCAAAATACAGAATAAAAGCTAAACTGTCTGTCCGGTACATGTGTGTTTGTGAATATGTGTGATAATGGCTCTGTGTGTCTAGAGTGTGTGTGTGTGTGTTGACATTGATGAATGAGCCCTACATCAGAGCAATCTGTTACCACGGCTCTATAAAACAACTACAAATCACTTCTGGAAACATGTTTTTGAAGAGCGCATCCAATGTCAGATGTTGTCTTATGTGAGCACATCTGTGCATAAATCAGTGAAGAAAGGTGGATTTGTGTGTGTGTGTGTTCCTGTCTGTATCAAGCGTTATGTTTGTATGTGGGTGTGCATTCTTGGCTGGTTTGGACATCTCTTATTCTGTCTTTTATCCAAGTTTAAAACAACTAAGCTTACCAAAGCCTGCGACCACTGGGAGCAAGAATCAGTCACTTTGACCTGGTAACATTTTTTGTGAGAGTAAAATAAATAAGAATGTAAATTTGCACCCCATTAAATGCATAGTTTCCTGTGTGGATTGTATTCAAGCTGCACAAATATGTCAAGTTCTGTTTCATGTGAAGTGAAACGACTTTCACTTCGTAGGTTTTTGTCACCATAAAACTTATAGCGAAAATTTGGCAATCACATTTATTTTTGCACTTCATTTGTCAAACACTCAGTTTACAAAAAAAAAAAAAACAGGACTTGATAAACAGACTGATAAACTTGTTAGCAAAACAAAACAGTTAGTTTGAGAACAGCCTTAGAGAACTGCAAATGTGGTTGTAGACTCTAAGTTTGTTGGGTAAGTTGTGTTAATGGATGTTAATGTAGTGATAAATATTATATTGGCATATAAAAACACAATACTATCATTAAATCAGGTCATATGAAGGTAAATAGTCAATCAGCTTGAATTATCTATAAGCCATTGACAGCATGGATGTGCTTTGGAGTGTTGGTGTGTATGTGGTAAATAAGGTCCACTTTGACAGTTACCTTCACTGTGTGCTGAAGGGCATAAGCCCCGCGTCACTACTGCCTCATGGGAAATATTCCTGTTCTAAACCTGGAAACAGAGGGGAGATTGTTCCTTTCATCTCCCTCTTTCTCGCTACCTATTTTCTCTCAACTTGTCATTCGCTCTGTTTTCAAATCCCCCCCCCCCCCCCCCCCCCCCCCGCTTTCCTCCCCTCTCTCTAACTCTCCCTCATCTCTCTCATAGCACCTGTAATTCCTGCATTCTCCTCTAATCAGATCCTAATAGGAAAAAGCTTGCTGATGTCAGCACTGGTTAATCACGGCTCTCTTCTTCTTCCCTCTCGCCGTCCTTCCCAATCTCTTATTCTTTCCCTCACACACACACACACACACACACACACACACACATGCACACACACTTATAATTTCACATTCACAGTGAATAGTGAGAATGGTCCACTGCTGTCTCCTAAGTTGTCCTACAGTGTAGTCTGAAGGGCAGAGGTGATTACCAAGCAATCAGTTTGCTACATTCCAAAATTTGGAAACAACATTATTGTCCAGAGTCAACTTGCTGTGTTTACGAAGGCAATTTATTTCTCTTTATCAGCTCAATTCCTCTGCTGTTCAGCACGTTGTCCCTCCTGAATTTGAATGATTTCCAATTGGAGACGATCTTCATTTTTCACCACAAGGTCTTCATCAACCAGTTTCCTCACACGTCGTTCCTCCCCCAGCCATTGCGCTAGCTAACATTTCAGTCGACACCCAATTGACACCAATATATCTGAGTGTAGCTGACCACTGATGCCACTATAGTGTATATAATCCACGTAGCCAAGGCTGGATTTGAAAAGTCAAATATCTACATTTGGATGTGACAAATGTCAGTGAATGTGTACAAGCTCCTTGGAGGAGTTTTTAGCTGTCCTAAAAAAAATACAAGTCCTAAAAGAAAAGCAAATGAGACCATCAGCGACAAGATTATTTCATATATCATATATTTCCTGAACCCGCGCAGAGGGGGAGTTGTCAGACGTTGGGTTAACCACACGCAGTAAGGCGTCCTTTTAAAAAATGTTCTAAACCAAAGATCCATTGTCATTGTACGTTGGACATTTGAAAAGCAATGCAGATCCATTTTTTTGTTTGAAAACACATGCTGTTGTCACACATGGACTCCTGAACATTTCTAGAAAATGTCAGAACAGCTAGTCCCTGAAATATTCCTTAGGGAATCCAAGATATTGGAAGCAGATTCTGATATACTACTTGCCTTTATATCAGTGCTAGATGCAGTTGGCCACATTCACAGTATCTCTGAACAAGTGGGAACATGCTGGTGAGCAGAAAAGAGTCTTCACCACGTGCAAGAAGATTGCACTGGTTGCGTGATGTAAACTTTTATCACCTCGGCCTGCTCTCTTGCGGTGAGTATTTCTGGTGTTTTCACACATCGCTCACCCACACTTCACACAGAAATGTTTATAAAGAGGGCTGGCAGGAAAAAAAGTCAGTTTAAAGTTGGGTGGGAAAAAATTGGCTGTTTGCATTTACACATGCAGCTCACCCTGAAAATTTCTGCACGCTTTTTAGCAGCTTTGAATATGTGTTAAAACAGCTTTACGCGTGTACAGGACAAGATCAGCAGAGGTAACTTATCCTGCTTGGGGGTCTCTATAATTGATAAAACTCTCTATAATTGATAAAACCCAAAGGTTCATCGCAGGAGCTCTAGCAGTTTTTGTATTGACTGAAAGAGCGGTGTGCAATAGGCTTGTTGCACATTCACATTTCATGATGACTATTAAATTGTGATCTATCTTGCTGCACTACAAAGAAAACCTTGTTGCTTTAACACAACAAATATTTATTCACAAAGTTTCACAAGAAGTGAATCACTTAGATTGTTTCAGTGTTATATGTCTTTTGGAGCACACCCATTGGGATGGCTCTAATCTGACTTTTAAAGCTACAGTACGTCATAATTCATCTAGAATGTCTGTTAACTCCGTGACGTTATGCAACCAGGCAGTTTTGGGCTGTCATCCATCCAAACAGCTAATGCTTGTTACAGTATGAAATGTTAATGAGTGAGCCTGATGTTACTCTCTGTGACCCGTCTGAATTCCCTGCTTTATGATCGCCCTAAGTGCAGCCCCTGCCAGTGCAAGTGTGCATGAAATAGACAAATATTTGCCTTGGACACTAGAGACATGCATACATGCCGTATATCGGACATGCTTTACTTTAACAATTACCTCATGGAAATGCACACATAAACAGACATACACACACTTATTGCCCAAAGAAGACAGACATTAACTCCACTCTTGACCAGACAGGTCTGAAACTAGTCCACTGTCTGTCATAAAGTCCCAGTGAGAGCTTTTAACAAAATATTCTACCTCCGAAAATGAATAAGGATTCACATCCTTGTGAACTCTTCCTCTTCTTCCACAGCTTAAAGTGTTTGACTATGTCTTTTTTAATGACAGCATCTGCCAAAAACAGCACGGCGTAACATTCCATCCTGCTGCCTCCACAGCTTTCTCTCACATGCCTTGCTGTCCTGTCCTCCTACGTCTTTGTTTGGTTCTTCTCCGTGACGCTCCTTCGTCTTCCTTCGACTTTCCTTGTTTTAGCATTTGACTCACAAACACACACACACACACACACACACACACACTCACACACATACACACACTAGAAGATAACGTTTAAAGTTAGGCTTGAAACCATCAAACCAGCATTTTTGAGATCAGTGATGTGCGGCAAAAATCAGCATGCATTTAAACTTAACACATTTCGGGGGGAACCTTCACTGCTGGAAACTCATTGCTCTACTCAAAATTGAGCAATACAGCAAGTTATCAAGTTATCAGTGTGTTACTTCAAGAAGCTGTATTACAAAAATAATAATGTTTTCTCATGATATTTGATCACATTCACAACTGGTGTGAGTTTATGGACCAAACTGATTTTGCATTTGGAGATACAAGCATTCATGTGAAGCATTCTCATTATCAGCATCATACTGTCTTTTAGGGAAGATTGCAAGTAAGGACATAATTTCACTCCGATTAGCTTGAAGAGACATGAATATTAACGTTTTTTTTATTTTGTTCAATTGAAATGGATTTTTGACGTTCTACAAAGTTTGCAACACTCTACTCCATCTGTATCAGTCTATGTATGGATGTATGGTCATTATCCGACAAGCAGAACACTCGTGTGTCACCGTGCGTTTCCCCTTTTCCGTATAGCCAATTGAATTCCCACTTTTTCAATGTCTCTTGTCGTTCTCCACCGCTCCACTACATGCCCTCAGACACTTCCACCATCTCTCAGCTACACACCTGTTCACATTTATAATCATCCGTGCCATCGCTTCTCATTCTCAACCCCACCTTCTCACCTGTCCAATGTCCTTATTCCATATATACCCATTGGCTGTATACAACATGAACATACTCTCAGTGAAGTCACCCATTGGTTTTTGATGAGGTGTTATGAAGCCAAACGATTGCAGTAACGACAACTGACTTTCAACCGACGACAACTGTTGTAATTACTTATTTTGTTTCTTTAACATATCTTTTTTTAATTCGTTATTTACCTTCCAGTTTCCTGCGGCCATATTGCACGCCTTCATCCTTAGGATCCGGAGTCGAACCTGCGACTAATGCGATAAGTTCTGTAGCCTCTGTACACTCTCTACCAAGTAAGCTAAACGAGCACCCTGTCTGTAAGTGTTTTAATTGGACGATAAATCACTCTGTTGCATTATTCTGCCTGCCACTGTCTGCTTTTGGCTCCTGTCTTTACCTCGCGTTGAAACAACTAGAACCATGCAGCCCTTCTTTTATATTTTGAGAAAAGCAAATCTGCCTTCAAAAAATAATAGCGTGACCACTGGTTGCCTCAAACAATGTGATTAAAACCCTAAAAAAAAAAGCTTTTTTAAAGCTTTAGTGCATCTAAACCGACTAACACAACAAAAACCAATACCTAATCCTCACTATGCACAGCGTTTCATTCAAAATCTGCAACTATTTATTTTGTTCATAATGTTTGTGTGTGTTTTCCTGTGACAATATGTGGGTAGTATGGTTGTATGTGTGTGGGTGTGTTTTGTGTTAGTCTTTGCAGAAAAGGAGCAGAACCGCTTCTAAGTATAAGTGACAACTGTGTCCAGAATGTCAAGCAAACTGTCGCAGGGACAAAACCTCAGGGTCACTCTGCCATCTGCTATTGTTCCTCATGTATATGCATGTGTGCGTGTTTGTATGTGTGGGTGTGTGTGGTGTGTGCAATACACAATGTATTTCTTGTGTGTGTGCGCACAAGGATGTCTACTTGTGTTAGCGTTGAGGGATTAGCGGTTATTAACCTGAATGTATGTTAAATATGAAGATAACTGATAGACTTCAGAGGGTCTCAATGTGTGTGATTGTGTGTGTTTGTACATGTAATAGGCATGTGTAAATGAATAATGCTGACAGTTTAGTACTTAACCATTTGTGTTTAATTTGCCATTACAGCATAATAGCCAATCATACTGGATAGGATCTTAATGTCTGTGAACATGCAGCATTTCAAGCATGAAAGTAATGAAGGAAGTAAAGGCTGAAACATACTCGGGAGTAGATTTGATGCATGTCCCTCTTAATTACCTGCTGCTGCCATTATTTCAAGTGTTGCCTCTCTGCAATTACACAGTGGCAGCTTTCATTGTGCGCCAAACCACCTGTCAGGGATTTTGATTTAAGAACAGAAGCAGACAGATGTCAGCAGCTGTTCAATCCAAACCTAGGTTTTTGATACAGATAATAAAGTCTAGGTCTTCTGTCTGTGAAATATGATATGAATTTCTTGCTAATCATGGTGAAGAGGTTTTTCATCGCAACAATAAGACAACGTTAAATTTATAACCTAACTGTGAAGCTGCAGATAAGCAGTCAAGTACATTTTATTACCTATCTTTTCCTTATTAAAAAGCAATCTCATGTTTAGCCTCTGAGAGGCTTTTAATGTGAAGCAGTAGCAGTGGGAAATAGTCGGCTGCATTCAATTATACTTTCTCATTTTGTTGGGGAAAAGTCAGAGTGTGTTCCAAACTCTGTGCAGCTTTAGATGTATCATATCAACAGATAGATAAATGTATAATATATAAAAGGGTTACAGCTTGATTCCCTATGTTTTGTATGTCCCAAATGTTTGAATATTGCATGCATAATACATAGAATGTAAGGGTTTTTGAAGTATAGTGATATATATGCAATTTGGAATGAAGGACTAACCTGCATACAAGCTACAAAGTTTGTTGGGAATCTTTCATAAGATAAATTTCAGGCCTTAGGTGGAAGGGTGAACCACTGATAAACATTCCCATACAGCAAGATAATTATAATTTGTTTAAATTGGAGTGAGGTAAGGGCGCAGAAAGGTTTCAAGAACGATGCAGAGCTGGCTAAACACTGAAGCTTCAGTGTCTCAGGGAGGAGGGGACAGCTCTCTCCAATGTTTTGAATTTGGACTGCAGTACCCATTTAAAACGCTAGATGTCAGAGTTACATATTGCTCCTTTAAAATAAGAAATGATTTTACTAAAGTAGAATAAATTGTTAGAAAGGTTAAAATGACCTTGATTGCAATGGCAATTCTGTTAGCCCATTATTGGCAAATTCCATAATAAGTTAGCTAACCAACTAAAGATTGAAAATCCTGGTCCAAATCAATCTGCACACCGTGTATGTTTGTTTTTCTTCTAGAAAGAAAAAGTAAAATACACTATCTTTTCATTCAGTATCATTTTGTATTTTCTGAGTTGATGGGAACCTGCAAATAAAAATGACTAACATCCCTTCATCGCCTTTGCTGGTTTTCTCTCCTCCCTCCTCTGCATCTTTTTATCCACACACCACTTTGCTGCTTGCTTCATGTCCTTGCCACACCAAGTTAAACTCTTTTTTTCTCTTGCTCTCTCTCTCTCTCTCTCTCTCTCTCTCTCTCCCCTGCCCTCATCTTTCCTCCCACCCCTCAAGTGTAAGTGTGGAAGTTAATGACCTTGCAGTAGAAAGAGAGCGAAGACAGAAAAAGTGAAACTGAGAGAGAAAGAAAGAGGGCAGAGGAGGAATGCTTGTGATGCAGAGACCTGACTTTTCTTTTTACTTTCAAGAGTGTTCTTTTTTCTCTCTCTCCATGTTTCGTCCCGCTTTCTTCCTTTACTCTCGCTCTCTCTGTGTGCCGTGCATTTATGGTTAGGAGTATTGGAACTAACCATGCTATATGAAATGTCAAATGTGTGATCCTGATTGTAAGGACAAGGAAGAAAGAAGGGAACAAATGCAGGAACACAAGAACATGTTTAACAAAGGAAGAAGGGAAGGAGAGGAGAAGATTTCCTCCCCCTCCTCTCCCCGTCTCTTTGAGATGCTCCAGAAGATAACAGGGTCAGGGATGAAGGGATGAGCAGTTGGAGGACGAGATAGAAGATGAGAAGAATGATGTAGCAGGCGGAGGGGAGGTGACAAACAAAGGTTGACACAACAGTGAGAGTGTGTCATTGCGTTTCCCTGCGTGACAATGCTTCATGGTGTATGTACATGTTAGTGTATGTGTGTGTGTGTGTGTGTGTACGGCCTTAACATTAGCGTGTCCTCTATGTGTGTGTGTGTGTCTTTTTGTTTACATGTTAATGCTTTGTGTGTGAAGCCATGACTTATGTCCATGCACGTATGTGTGTGTTTAATATGTGTGCTCAAACACGTATCTGAGGTTGGAATCACTGTGGTCAGCAGAGTGGAATAAGCTGCAAGTGTGTGTTTGTGCTTGCAGATATTCCGTCTGTGTGTTTTTTTATTTGGATTTAAGTGTGCATGTGTTTTCAAAGTAGGAGTGTTTGAGTGTGTGTGTGTGTGTGTTTTCCTCCGAGTTATTTTTAACCCCGCGTCAGAGCTGGAGGAGGAGTCTTACTCCAAGTAGGTCACAAGTGGTGATCTCAAATAAGGATAAATAAGGATAAATAAAAGACACTTACCCAGCGGTGGGATGCTGCTGTGGGTGTGTTCAGCTTTATTTAAGCACATGTGTGTCTCAGGTGATTAGATCCAGTTGTATTTTTGCATGAAAGCAAAATAATCCTGCACATTCATGATGGATCATTATCAGGCATTTGACTGCATCACCATGTTTGCTTTCAATTTTGTTTTGTTTTAAGCAGTACACACTGTTTTAATACTGCACTGTTAAATTATGAATTTCTGATTTCTGATGCCAGAGATATCCGTGATGATGATGATGGTGGTTTACAAGAACATGAGGCACCCTGGGAGCCCTAAATAGCCCGAGCCTTCCTGCGTAATCAGACCCGTTTCATTTCAGGTTGTCAAAACACAGACGCTTTGTCACAACCCTCAGGGTCTCAACCAGACACACAAGGTTCACTTGAGGAACTGCATGAGAAACCCCAGGCTCTCAGCTATTTCCATTGTAAAAGCCATTTATTTGCATATTAATGAGTCACAGAAAAAAAAAACTGTCCCCAGAGTCATGTCTCATGTGAAACCAATAGACATCGCTGAAATAAGCCAAATCACCCTCGATGTTTCCCTAATCCTAACCGTGTTGTTTCGTTTCCAGAAGGAAACCAAACTGCACCCACTTGACAACATTATCTAAGTTAAAAGAGCTCAGAGTGACTGTTTGAAACAATTGAATACCTTCATTGTTATGGCACGGTCATGACGACCTGAAAACAAAGTCTTACCTGTTTCAAATCAAGGCTTTGTCACAGACTCAAACAAATCTGAAGGTACAAAAAACCCTTTGGAAGTCATGAAGCACATGACGCACACAGTATTCCATTCAGATCTACTGTTTGACATCCGGACAAAGGCTTGATACCAAAACACATAGGAGCTTGTTTTGTCTTTTTGACAATGAAGGTTTTTAATCTGTCAGAAAAATAGTGCCTTGGAGTTTTTCTTGTGCTTTATGACTACACAAATCATGCCATCAACTTGGAAGGCTTTCCAGCCCAAAGGGGAAAGAAACAAATGCTTTAGGGTTCTCTGAACACAGAGGGGCGCGAAAATCGTGATCGTGGAGTCAGTGCTATAGTGATCTGCAAATGTGGTTGATTTTGGAGAGTATTCTTCGTTGGGGTTTTGCTGGTCCTGCTTGCAGTGTTGGCTACACAGTTCAACTCTGCCCCCATGATTTCCAGTGGTATTGCAAAGATTTGTCCATAAACTTCCAGAAAACATGTAGAATAATCAGACAAGATGAAGGCAGAGTGTGGACAGAAGGCTCCGTCTGTAACCGTATGCTTATTGACATAGATATAAATGAACCTAAAGGCAAACCTTGAGGAGAAGAAATGGAGCTAACATCAAAAAGCCAAAAACTGCATTTCTTTGAATGGCCACTTAAGGCTGGCACTGAAGGCGAGTACCCTGTTAACCAAAATGTAACATGTTTACAACCTGATACAAAATGATAGTTTTCATTTTAATAGCTAATATCTCTCATAATTAAAACTGTAAGGCGGTGACTTTTTATATAACCAACAAAAAGAAAAAACAAAACTCAACCTGGCCGTGACCAATTTGCCACACACAAGGCTAAAAAAACAAATAGGTGTATTTGGCTGAGTCCATAATTTCTACAGTTTATGTGGAGTGTGTGTCATAATGAAGAGAAGAGGAAGCCGGGAATGAGTTGACACATTTTCATTCATTTGGTCTTCATAAGTGCTCACTGCTGACAGCTGTCAGTGCTTCTCAAAAGCCACTTTAACTTCAGCAGATTGAGAACAGCTAACTGATGGAAGGTAATTGGAGAACGTGACTACAGCCGATTGATAACAGCTGTTTTAGCAGAACTTTTTTTGACTTTAAAAAAAAAAAAAGAAAAACCTCAAGATGTCAACATGTCCTGAATGTTGATACAAAGCTAAACTGCATCTAAATGCAAAACAATTTCCTCAGAGCATATTAACCACCAAGGTGTGACATTTCTGCATTCATTAAAAAAGGGTGCACCACTTAAAGAGCCCATATTCTGCCCTTTTTAGGGTTCGTATATTTAATCTATGTTCCCACTTTTGTACGTTCACAATAGCTAAAGTTCGAAAAAAGTGTCTGTTTTCATGTACTGCTCCTCCTTGCTCCCTCTACGCTCTGAGTCCGTCAGCTGCACTCTGTTGAGCCCCCACTGTTAGACCCCACGTGGGCCAAGTCTGCTCTGATTGGTCTGCCGATCCGCTCTGTCGTTATTGGTCAGTTGCTCAGCACGCTTCTCGGAAATTTCAAAATGAGCTGCAGGGCTTGCCACAACGAGCCAACGGGCTTAGATCAGTGATCTCACACTGACAATGACGTCGGACTGACAAATTTTTATCGAGGGGGGCTAGAACCGAGCGTTACATGCGGCTAATGCTACAGCTAACAGAAGGACGTAGGAGAAGCAGCGTTTCCGCGAACTTTGAATTTTTGCACATAGATGTGCCTAAACATGCACAGGACACCTGGAAAACACACTAAAGGGCATATAAAACCAGGAAAAAGCATAATATGGGACCTTTAAACAATTAGATGACTCACTAGAGGAAAGGCCTGAACGTTCTCCAAAATTCCTACCTGCCAAAATGATCTGATTAAGTAAGATCTGAAACTTCAAGTGATTTATTGATCAGTCAAGACGGCAGGATACAAAAGGAAGTCAACTAAAGCCTAGGAGATTTAGTAGAACGTTAAAAAGCGGTGTCTTGCCTGCTGGTTGCAGTATTATCTTTGCAGGGCGTCAGGTCCGCTGGTAGCTTTTAGGACATGTAGAACATTCTTGCCAAAGGGGAGCTCAGCTGCAGGTGATGCTCCAGGCAGCTCTTGCCCCAGCTGCTGTCGGAAGGTCAGGTGGTTCGCTCCAGGACTGGTTTGGGTGATGGTGAAACAGGTGTTGGTAACAGGTCAGGTTTCAAACAATGCAGTTATTTACAGCTTCTACTTCTTTATGTTGACAAGGGTCGGGAATCGCAGGGTACGATACGATACAATACGATATGCAATGCATGGCCCATAATGATGTTGCGATACAGTGATTCTGTGATAATTGAGGAATTGCAAGATGATTTATTCACTCCAATTTGGTGGAGTGCTTCACCTCTTAATTTATATTCATTGCTATTGGAAGTTGCTGCTTTCTTCTACTTTTATCTTGCTCTTCTTCTGCAGCCAATTAAATTCTATCTATGATATCTCCATTCATAAGCCTTGAGGACTCATGAAGCAATGAATCAAATTGGTAAATCTGTTTATCTGTTTTTTTTCTTCTGAGTTCTGGATTATGATTTTTATTTTTGATTGAAATATCCCTAATTGGCAGCAGTGATTTGATAAATGTATCACACCTCAGGACGGCAATATATTGCCAGATCGGCACAGCTAGAATAGCTGGCTACAATAACTTGGCTTGGCTTGAGTGAACTAGTGAGCCAATTTTATTTTCGGAATGGAATTTCTTTCAGAACAATGGTGCTCAGTTTGGAGCTCCAAAACACAATAACTAAGAGCGGTATCAAGATTGAGGCACCCTTATAGCTTGTTCCTTACATTTAGGAGTAAATGGACATTTTTAAGAAACTAAAACTTTAAAGTATAAAGGAAGTTTTGAAAAATGAACCGCTGGAGTCAGAAGAGTTTGAGAGTTTGTGACACAATCCAGGCTGTTCCTACTGCATGCTTTGACAGCTCTATAGAGGGCCAAAGCCAACATCTGTTATGACAGGCGGATCATAACCTGTATCACTGGAGCGATTGCATCGAAGTCATGTCAAAAATCCATCTTCATCATCTTTTTCTTCTGCCTTCACTGTTTTTCCTGTCATTGTTACATCATCCCTCCATGCTTCTTTGTATCTTCTCTCTCTCTTTTAACATGGCCAACTTCTCATTTCTTTAATCCTATTATTTAATAAAACATAAAACTATTTGAGTTTCCTTTTATCCTCAATTAGATTTTTAAAAGTTTGCAACACTCATTTGAAATGTTGTACGATGTTACTATGGGCATTGCTTTCTTCTCCACATGTCATCTGGCTCTTATATGTGACATACAACATCATTACAGTCAATCGCTTCTGGACACTATTTGGCATGACTGGCCAGCTCTACCTGATACTCCCCGCAGTTCAGCCAAAGGTTAGAGGGATGGCAATGGATGATGGACTATGCTCTCTTGTCATTCCCGATTTGCAGTTATGTGTAGTTATCCCTCCTCTACAGCTTTTTTCAGTACACTTCAACGAGTTTCTGAGCTGGCCAATCTATATTTCAGAGTGAAAACATATGAACTGACAGTGAGGCGTGAGATAGAAACAGACAGAACATAGTCCAGTAAAAATCGAGTCTATGTTCTGCTCTAGTCTGCAAGAACCCTTTGCATTATCGTCTGGAGTGTGTTACAGTCTGGGGCTGTTTGGGAATAAAACACAAAATATTCTAAGACTGTGACAATTTTTCAAACCCCAAAATGCACTTTAATTAAAAAAAATAAATAAAAAATACCTCAGCCTTAGACTAGTAGTTAAAGCCCATGTGAGAAATTTGCAGTTTGTGTCAATTTCAGCGCCCCCTATGGACAAAGTGGTCCCTCTTTCCTCTTTCCTGATCTTGTCCTATGTAAGTAGTATTCTTACATAAAAAATCTAGAGGCCCCAGCTGTAACAGATGGGTGACGTCACTCAGGCTTTGTCCATTAATATTTATATTCTATGGTCCAAACTACCAAATATTTAAACAGAAATTATATTTTCCCCTTATTTGACCAATCATTGAAGAGCATTTTTCTTAATGAAAATTGCTTCGTTTAACAGCCACTAAATAAAAAATGTACATTAATTATGAAAAAGCTTTACTCAACCGTTAATCTACAGCTAGTGTAAAAAAACAAACAGTGACATGGGGTGGGGACATCGAGTGGTAAAATCTTCAACAGATTCATAAACTGAAATTAATTTGAGTGAAGTAATCTAAAACGAAGAATAAACTGCCAACACTAAACAGCCTGTAAACCCTCTTCTCCTCCTCATCCTCCAAGTTATCTCACAGCAAATTTTAAAAACTTTGTTGTTAAGATTAAACATGGTTCATCATAACAATCATACATTTTTAATATAGCATTAAAAAGGAAGTGAAAGAACCATCTGGGGGGGTTACATGGTTGCACATTGCTAACAATGTTCTTATGTGCAGTCATTGCAGTTCAGTCTCTCACATGGCTCTGAGTTAGGAAGGTAAAAAAGCTGGTCTTAAATATCCCAGTGCTGACCCATTTCTCAACATGCACAAAGTGAAATAGCAGCATCAGCATGGATTCAATATGGGACATTTTAATGTCATAGTTGAGGACATTTTGTGGAGCTTAAAAGTACACAAAAATATACCTTATTTCTGATAGTAGGTCATCCCCTTAACCCCCTAAATCACAAATGTATGTGTTTCCAAAAGGGCCACAATTGATGGCCCAAACAATTGAAATAGCCTGAAACACCCACTTAACCGGCTTAAGGATTGTGTTGAAAACAGAAATGAAAGGCTACATAAAACATGCATCTGGTTTGGCCTAAATTAATCTTGCATAGCGGAGTTTACAGAAGTCTGGAGCGTTCAAGCTCAAAAGTTAGAGAATGGTGGAGAGACAAAGTGAGCTCTCTTTGTACCGCTGATCCATAAGATTATGCTTGGGAGAACTTTGTTGTTCTCAAACCTGCAGCGACCTTACCAGGAGAGTGCAGACTAACAGTTTATCAGGATGTAAATTCAACACAACAAAAAAATACTTTGTACCACTGACGTTTTTATGTCACAAAGTGATATAACTATAAAATACGTATTTTGAATGCCCTTCACACTTTTTAATCCTTCAAAATAAAACTGTCACCTTTTCTATTCCAGGTAAGATTTTTTTTTTCTTCTGCTCTTTGCTTCATTGCTGTGTTAATCCCACGGGCTCTTTCCTCCAGTCTGGCATCTTTTGGAAGTGTGATCTCAGTCTGTGTTTCCCTTCCTCTGTCAACACAAGTGAATGTGTTAAGGTCGCCTTTGAGTGTGTGTGTGTGTGTGTGTGTGTGTGTGTGTGTGTGTGTGTGTGTGTGTGTGTGTGTGTGTTTCTGTGTGTGAAAGGAGGAGCAGAAAGACACTGTGACAGGTGGTAATGGTGGCCATTTTATCACCTTTGTTTTTCATTGACAGCGCAAGTTCCCTGTTTAGCGTCTATATATCTCTTGGGAGTTTGTGGGTGTTGAGGTTTGAAAGTGTGTGTGTGTGTGTGTGTGTGTGTACTACGGTGAATCTGCATAATCTTTATTGATTGTTTATGCAACTTTGAGCTTTGGATTGTGGGTTTTGGCTGATCATGGCTTTGCACATTTCTCCTTTGATGGAAGGACACACATTCCCTCTGGGGTTTGAATACAAAATGTGACTCTTTCAAATGTAACCTATTTTGATGTCTCTCTCACACACTAACACATGCGCACACACTAACACATGCGCGCACACAGACACACACACACACACATAGAATGTCAGAAGTGCACTACATTGACAGCAGGACTGACAGAAGAAGAAAACTGGGATGACAGAGAGAGAGGGACCGAGACGCAGAGGAAAAACTAAGACGCAAAGAGAGAGAGGGATATAGAGAGACTTTGGTTAAAGACAGAAGACAAAATAGGTATAAATTACAGAGAATAGAGTCGTACTATATCAATTTGATTAAACATACATAAAGTCCATATATCCCTACTTAAATGTATACTTAATGAAATATTCATCATAGTTTCCAGTGTGAGCTGTTTGCCTTTCATCTGGATCTAAGGAGCAATGACTCTCAGTCCTCATCCATAATCCCATATAGATGCAAATGTAGCAAACAAACTGCAATCTGAAAAGAAATCAACAAAATGCGAAATATTCATCAGTAAACACCAAGAGAAGAAATCAAACGTGATTAGTATCAAAACTAGGTTTGTACGCCTTTAGTCCACTAAACCGTTAACCGTCAATATTTGACTTTTTTCTTACATTTAGACTCGTCAAGTATGCCAAGGACAATAGTCGCCTGAGAGCATCCATAATACAAACTAGATTTTTTTGATTAAGCATACTTCTGTCACTTGAACATTAGCAACAGGAGATCTTAAAATCGTACAAAATGATGAAACAAATAAATACAAGATTTAGAATTATTTATAAAATGACAACTGTCCCGTAAGACTAGTGTACTATGTGTCAAGGCCACATGTAACCAAGACCAAGACATACCCGAGACCGGAGTGCTCAGAGACCAAGACCAAGACATTTAGGGATTGAGACCGAGACAAGACCATAAATATGACTGAAAAATCATCGTGTTGTGTGCAGGGGGCGTGTCATCCATTTTGACTGTAGCACCGAGAAGATTGCAGCATCAAACTAGTTATATGAATACGTTTTTTGGTTATTTTAGAAAGGGGCGTTTCCTTTTTAATCACAATAATGAAATAAAAATGTAAAAATAGGCTATCAGTGGTGGTCTTGACTGGTCTTGATGTAAAATCCTGATTCGGCCCAGTCTGAGACCGAGACAAGACTCGAGTAAAAATGC
Source organism: Labrus mixtus (assembly GCF_963584025.1). Classification (NCBI taxonomy): domain Eukaryota; kingdom Metazoa; phylum Chordata; class Actinopteri; order Labriformes; family Labridae; genus Labrus; species Labrus mixtus. The sequence continues at coordinate 18,784,756 of NC_083631.1, read as the reverse complement.
TTTAGATTCAGAGACCTTAAAAACTGGTCTCGAGACCGGTATTGAGACCAAGACTGATCTCAAGTACTACAACATACAGACCTACATACCTACAGAATACCAAAAATCCAGTACAACCTTCTCTCCAGTGAACTGCTGCTCTGAGTTGCTCATGGAGGACTCGGCAGCATCTTCATCATCAAACATGACAGTGAGCATAATATGATATTAATGCAAAGGTACAGATGTCAAGGAAAGACGTTTAAATTTATGCTCGGATCCAATCTGGCATTTTTAAGCATGCAGTTAAATGGCTCTGAAAGTAATATCTGGAGGGAAATTCAAGGCTAAGACAAGGATGTGTCGTCACGTTTGAAACATCTTTCTGAACTGCTGGACCATTTTTGTGAATTGATTATGAGTCTGCGCTGTCACTGCAGGCATAAATGCTCGGTCATTTCAAATTGCCCCTTGATCGTTTATTCATCATTTATTATCTAGATGAAGGTTAAAACACTGCTTCATCCATGTTTGATACAGAAATGGGCTTCTTTATTCACTTCTGTGCATTCACTTATCCATGTGAATATATCCCTGAAGTCATATTTAGCTTGTGGATGTCTTTTGTCAAAAATCTGCTGATTCAACCAAGTATATATTTTACCAGACAAAGTATTACATTGTGTTTTTGTTTTACATATATTTGTTAAGGTATTACCAATTTTCTATACTTACACTACATATGGTACTATGTTCCGTTGGATCACATAATGGATTTATGGTATGGTTGGGGATATAAGTTGCATCGGTATAGAAGACGCAGTGTGTTTTTGGAGGGTTTCCCAGAAAGAAAAAAGGTTTAAACAGTACTGTCTTTCTGCGTGATCATTTTTTTTTGTGTTCAGCAAAGTCTACAACGTGCAGTTGGTGTACAGCTGTGTCGCTCTTTTTTCGCTTTGTGGAGTTTGCACCCCTACTAGCTACAGTACGATAGTTGAGCTCTCAGCCTACAGGGAAAGTTGTGAATTACGTTGGTACAACTTTTTAGATGAAAAAAATTGGTAATACAATTTTACAGTAAGTCAGGGACTGTCAGGATATCAGGAATTAGGGAAATGATAAAAGAAAATTTGATTGCCATTATTTTTTTAAAAGGTAGTAGAGCCCAGGCCACTCCTGCTACCCTGAGGAACCCCTACATCACAACATTTTAAACTCATAACTAAAATCCATCTGCAAATAACAGATTTGCTGTAATCTACAAAAAAATAAAAAATCTGGCGACACAAACACTTGAAGGAATCTTGGTGTTCATGCGTTACTTTTAATGACAGCTGTCCTTTTCTATCGGAAAGGTATCCTTAAATGGCTTCTTTCCCTGATTTCCGACTATATCCACTATCCTATCCCTACAATAAAGGCACAAAAAAAACCCAAATAAATCTTTAAAAAAAAAGGGGGCGGTGGGGGCTGCTGGGTGGCGGGCCATCCCCCTAATATGATAGTAGGGGAAACACTGCTTTAAATGGTACCAGGACAGCAGCAAGAGGAGATATGCTTTTTTTGTCTGTACTACTCCTGCATCATTTTTCAGTCTGAGCCAAGGCTGTGCTGAAAATGAGACAAAAAAAACAATTTAGTGTCTGTATTTTATTGAAAAAGAGCTGTCACATTGAAGAGAAGAATATGGGTTGTCGACCAACAGGGAGATAACAGACAGACGGCAAACAAGAAAAGACAAACAGAGAATGAGTAATGACTTCATGATTGCCATTTTTCCTTTTTTCCTGTCAACACCACCTTCAACTCCCTTTCCCTCCTTCAGACCTGGCTATCCTCAGATTCCTCCCATCCCATCCCCTTACCTCACATCACCTCCCATTCTCCTTTCTTTTTTTTACCGCCTCTGTTTGCTCTCTGTCTCTGTCTCTCTGCCTCCACTTCTTTCCTTTTCCTCTACCTCCCAGCATTCTTTCCACTGTTACTCCATACTGCCTCTTTTGCATATTCTGTCTCATCCTTTCATCTCTGTTGTTCTCCTTACCTTATTCCCCATCCTCTCCTTTCTCTCCTCCCTCCCGATGGCCAGCCGCTGCCTTAGCAAAGTTTGTCTTGGAAGTTTACAAGTTGAGCCGATTGGTCGGACCATCATGGGCTGGAAGTTGAACATAAAGTATTCACACAAACACACACACACTCAAGAGAGCGCTGCTGTGTTCTGCTTCGGTTCCCCTTAAAACAGAAATTGTAGCCAGGGGCAACAAGCTGAGCCTGATGTTATTATAGTCCAATGGAGAATGAACAAAAGACATTTACAATTGTAAACATTGGGGTTTTTTTGTCCAGAAGAATATGTTAGAAGTCGTAGTTATAAACAAGTGCATGGGAAACAAGAGGGGACTGAAAATGAGGAAACCGAGGAATCTTGTTTTCTTTGAGATTTGTCAGTTTCCTCATAAGAAATAGGATGAAAGGTGTGTCGTCAAAAAAGGAGGATAAGAAGGATACTCCATCCTGCAAGGCCTCCGTCATCTCCACTCCTCTTTTTTTTCTTCTTCTCGTCCCTTCCTCCCTCTCTTAATCCAGCCTGATGAGATGCTTTCTGACACTGCCACTGGCTGCGGGTTCCTCTGGCCATCTGCAAAACACACACACACACACAAACAAATCTGTACAAACACACCCACACACTCATACATGTTCATAAACCTACTCAAAAACACCTTGACAACACATACTGAAACACTTGTTCATGGACTTGTGGCATACAAACACTGAAATACATAACTCACACACTTAAGCCCTTTACACACTTAAACGTAGAATATGAAGAATTTAAATTTTTTATTATTGTAGTATTGGTTGAACGCCCCCTTGTGGCGGAATCTACAAATTACATCTTTAAGCAGCTACAAAACCTTCAAAGAAAATCAAATGCAGAAACATGCATGCTGTGTAACTTTTTCAGAAAATATAATGGTTATATAGAGTCCACGTTTAAATACGCGTCTGTAAAAATCAAGTGGAAACAGGGTTCGGCAGAAAATCGACCTGTAATGCAATTCTTCTATTTCCCTTGCGATTAATTGTGATTAATTCATTGCAAGGCCTGTAATTAATTTTAATAAACTCTTTGTTGCTTAAACATGGCAATCTAGCTTGTTATTTTGCTAGTATATTCCAAATGAAGAAATCAGCATCAACCAAAATAGTTTTAGGGACTTAGCTTGGGTGCAGCCTAGCCTCCGGGCAAACGGCTACAACACGCCCACCTGTCAGCCGTAACAGCCCTTATCATATTATTATCCTTAATACAATCAAAACAGATGAGTTATTAAAACATTCCCCCCAGGCACACTAATGGGATCTAAAGAGGATTCTTTGTTTTTATGGAATCAGCCTCAAGTGGACACTTCAGGTACTGCATTTCTGCGTTGGCTTAATTTGACCACAGTGGAGATTGCTGCTTTAAAAGGACAGGATAAACAACAGCACCATGGAAGTTTCTAGAGTGGAGCTTCATGAAAAGGACTTTTGATTTACTTTGTTTTTCATTCTGACATTTCTGTTTCTAATTTCCATCATAACCTTTCAATTGACCTTTAATTAGTTCCACTTAGTGAGGAATGACACTGATCCAATGAGTCAGGCACAAATGCAATTTACTGTCCATAAAGATGCAATGAGAGTGTAGCGTTTGAAATTTAAGTCTGCTTCTTTTAAACCGAAAACATTTCATATCAACTTTGAGATCGTCGCTTGAAATTGACCCAGAATCGTGTTTCCTGGTTTATCAGCAACCGTCTGCCACTCTCTCCATCGCACAGACACTAGCCATTAAAACAAGACGGTTTGAGTTTATTTGTCTTGTGCTGTGTATTTTTTTTTTTGTCAGCCATGTGATGTTTGCAATGGGAGTCCGGTGGCAGTGAGAGTTTGCCAGCATACAGCCTTGATAGTCTACTGTCATTATTTAATATTTCACATACTGTATTGATGCCACTGACAAGTCAAGAGCTGCCTTGGATCACAAATGATACGTCATTATTCGAGGCAGCAATCAGTTCCCAAACACAGCCGTGCCGAACTCAAACAGTCAAGTGTTTGAAGAGAGAACCCGAGCTAGAGGACAAATCCACTCTTTGATACTTCAAGATTTATTTTATTCTCAGGGGGTGCAATTTGTGCTATTATACAAATTGCTTTTCAACTTGCCTCTTCTACTTGTGCTTCATGATGATTTCTAAGAGAGAGGTCTTCAACCGGAACAGAATGGGATTTGAGAATATTGAGTTCTTCTGTCAGGGCAAAAATACAAAAAAAGTGAAAGAAAAAAAAAAATCCTACACGAGAAATGTCCTTGAAGAGTCTTTAGCTTGTGGAGAATCTGATGTGATGATGTAAATCCAAAGACAGAAAAAAGATTATTTTTTAAATTATTTGACAACAGAGTAATCATGTTTACAAGTTCTCATCTTTGTAAATTATTTCTAACTTCTTAAACATTTACCTTCATGCAAAGTGTAATTAATTTATGGAGCTATTTGCAGGTACACACACACACACACACACACACACACACACACACACACACACACACACACACACACACACACACACACACACACACACACACACACATACAGAAACACACAAGAACCAAAGGGGAATCTTCTCAGGCATCACGTCCACTTTGTTCACATATATTTTCTTCAGTTTTACCTCGGGGACTCCTGGGCTGTTATGACTCAACTTTCCTGTAATATGTGTAGTATATGTGTGTGTGTGTGTGTTTGTGTGTCCGTGTACGGTTTTTGGCTTACTGACTCACCCCTCTTGTGTCCGAGGAGCGATTCTGCTGACTCCAGTGTTACGTCCTTAATCACTGTGTGTGAGTGTGTTTACTGTAGGCTTCCTCTCTCTGTACAGCGTACCCTTGTTTGTATGTCTTTACGTGTGTATGTTAGTGTGTGTTGTGAGTGTGCGTATCGTTGTGTTCAAGTGTCGGCTAATAGGTTTTGTCAGTGTGACTGAACTGAACCGAGGTCCGCACCGCTGATTAAAGAAGCGAGCCTCGCCGCTCTTCCTCCACATTTACCAGCACACAGTCCACCTCTCCGTTCTAAGCCTCCACTCCACTGGTGCTCAGATTAAGAATTTACCGCTTGCAGTCACAGACAGTAAATCCACTGCTTCACATTATTAAAAGTTTGAATGTCCGCGAGCAAAATGAGCATCTGAACTGGTATTAGTGGATGGAGAGGGATGAGGGAAAAAAGAAAATTCTTATACGGCAACCGTGCTGTACAACTCACTTAAAACTGAGCCGTTCTCCAACAGCTTTCCAAATGGAATTGAACTGAAGTCAATATTGAAAGGGCAGGTTTTTATTTCATCTGTTTAAAGTTTAAGACTACTGTATTGGAGGAGCTAAAACAATGAGCACATTTACATACAAATAAATGTGGCTATTGCAGATCGAGCAAATTACAATTTTGTCCTCGGCTTGCGCTAAACTCTTCAGTGCAAACTTTAGTAGAGGGGGGTCGGAGGTGTGCCGCTGGACGACAGCGGAGGCTTCAGTATGGTAAAAGCGCAGCCAAACAGCCGTTTGCCTTGGTTTCATGCTGGTGCTCAAGGGGCGACATCTACTTGATGAAAAAGTCACACATACTCCTTTAGTTGTTAGTTGTACAAAACAGATCACCAAATCTGAAGTAAGGCTTTCATAGGAAACTTTGATATCGGCGTTTTAATTTTCACAAACTTGACATCCATTCGAGCAGTCCATCAAACCGACAGGCTACTCAAGCTTTGTGTTCCCGAAAATGTAAATGTCAGCACGTCTTCAAACTTGTCATCCTTCGCTTTATAATTGGCCTTTTTTTAGTGTGGCCTTCAATCATTATTTTACCACACAAATTGTTGTTGTTATAAAATGATACAATGTGCTGCTTTCTACGTGTCTTTAACTTTACATTATCAGTTTTATTTTGTTTTTTAAGATCAAGCGTATAACTACAGTGTGATTCCATTTTAATTTATAGAGCCTTTATAGGCAGCCGTGGAACTATGAAGACTAGTTGACAAAGTTGGATAACCTTTATCGTAAATTTTCCCCGTTGTGTGATAAATAAAGGATTATCTTATCTTATCTTATTATAGCTGAACAGTTTTTTTTACGGAACTGAAAGTAGGTTAATATAGCCTAATATTTGACTGTGCTCTGAGAGAATCTAGAATTTAATCAAAATACAATGAAATACTTTTTTCTTTAAAGTAGACGTTTTGTATGTTATTTGTGTTTTATTTTTATGAGAAAATGAAGGGAGAGTGATCAACAGTAAACTTACACTTAGGACACTTGGCTAGACCCAGAAACACTTCAGCTTAGTAGAGTTGTAATATGCACTTCAGACTAAGTCTACTTACTAAGTAAAGGTTTGACCGTGTGCCGAGGTGCCAGGTTTGAAGCGTAACAATAATAAAGTAAGGGTGATGCAAGTCTTTATTTTTAAAAAAGTCAACCGTACAATATTAAAATATCTCATCAACCTTATTTCAGATTCCTAATTTAACAGAAATAAATCCGAAAATAGAACACGGCATGCTTTCCGATTGCAAAGAGAGAGAGAGAGTACACCCGATTGTTTAAATAAAACAGTGTATTACATAACAATTACTTTCTACTGTTCAATCATCAATCTATCAGTGCCCCCCCCCCCCCCCCCCCCCCCGTTGTCTCCTGTCTGATTCTTTTTCTCCCATCAGTGTGAGTAGAGTTGGCACTTGACTGCTCACACAACACCACATACATTTGTCACACACACACACACACACACACACACACACACACACACACACACACACACACACACACACACATTATATAACTCTGAATTTATGCCTCACAGCACTTCCCAACATCTTGCTCACGCATTTGTTCTCCTGTTTCTAGTGTATGTGTACTGTTCCGTCTTAGTGTGTTTCCATGTTTGTTTGGTAATGGTTTGAGAGTGTGTGCATATGTGACTGTACTCTAACTTGTGTGTTGGTATGTCCTATTGTCTGCCTTGTCGTCTTACGGTGAGCAGGGTTGGCATATTGCCGTTGATGCATCAGTTTGCGTCGCGTTCTTCTGTTGATGCCGTGTAGTAACATGAATTAAATATTTGCTTACAATCTCTTGCCTTATGTCGTGGACTTCAACTGCTTGGAGACCCAGGCTTTTAAAAGTTTAAAGGAAGAATATGCGACTTTTTGATCCTCCACTCCTCTCGAGTAGCACACCTCCAACCCCTCTCACTGCACTAGATCAGGGGTTCCCAAACTTTTCAGGTCGTGACCACCAAACAGAGGGTGACAGAAACTGGGGACCCCCCACTGTTCTTTAAGGTGGTTAGTTAGGTATATAACGTAGCGACAGCCACGCACACACTAATAAACCTATCCAAAGACTAGTAACACAAAATAATACAACAGCCTAAAATAATTAAAAATTTCATTTCACTTAATGATACTGTCTTATATGACATTGGACTTCTTTTTGTATATTTACAAAAATGGTAAAAAGATATATTTATGCACTTTTAATTTTTTATGGAAGGCATCTCGCGACCCCCCTCTTGGTGGCTGGCAACCCACCTTGGGGTCCCGACCCCCACTTTGGGAACCACTGCACTAGATGATAGCAATAGCATAAATATCATGAAAAACTATGCATCAAGCAAACAACTAAACATACAAGTTATAATTAAATGAAGTGCCATAAAGGTTTAAAATGATGTGGGACATTTGTTCCTCCCAAAAAGAAACATATGAGAAGAAAAACAATTAATAAGCTGTGAAACTGTTCACAAGCCATTTTCAAAACAAAATCTCCTCATACGTGTGAATACAAAGAATGTGTATGAGGCTCAGTGAAGCTCCATGCAACTGTGGTAATTCTCTTTTATAGTTGAGTAAAATGCAGCAGGGCCCTGGTCAGACCAGAAGCGGCCTGCCTCATGTCACTGCCTCTGCGTATGTCCCAAGATGCACTGGGCCTTTTGGGCAATTCTGGATATCACACAGCTCACAGAGCCGACATCAACACAGCTGCACAGTCAGTGGGAGTCTGAAATGTGTGATTCGGTTCAGTCCGTATTTGTCTACAATGTTCAGTTAAATGAGGCTCAATAAGGCTTTCATGCAAATGTGGTAATTCTGTTTAACAAGATTAAGTTGTAGCAGAGTGCTGGGAAAAAACAGAAGTGGCACAATGGCTTGACAGTTTTGATTTACTGTGAAATCAACGACCGACACAAACTGATTTAGTCACATCTACCTGATAGTTAAGTTACTTCTTTGGTACTCTCATTTCTCTTATTTATCACCGGTGTCTAGTTGTCTACACCCCTTTAGATAGTCTGATATAAGGATGAGCTGCTCATGCATTTATGGTTAAAAATGTGTGAAAAGGAGGGGAACATGAGAAAGACACAGAATCACATTCAGGGCAATCAGAGCATTTGAAGCAGATTTGTTGAGCCAGCTGCTCAGTCATGCCTACTTAGAAAGCTCATGTACATTGTGTAAATTCTACATCACTAATTTCAACACACAGGCACACACACATTACTTTCAGATTATGAACTCAAGCTCTCATTCTCTAACCTTGTTTGAGTTTGCTTTCCTCAATTTGCTCTTTCTCATTTAGTGAAGGCTTAAATCAAACTTGAGTGGAGACAACTCGCATATACACGTACCAAAACAAGGGACTTGAAGGTTCAAGTACACAATAGAGGATATAAATCATTGTATTTGTGGGATGAACACATGAGCGAGGCTTTTGAATGGAAGTTATGTTAGCTCAAGTGGCCAATCCTAATCGTAAACAAAGACTTTCTAACAACAGGGAGTATCAGAAATCTTGCCATTTAAGGAACTCAAACAGAGGGGGTATACACATTTTGGGCTTCATTTACATGATGGATATGAACAGTAATGACCTAACGACTAATCATAGTTTGTTTTTCGGTAACACTTCGGTAACACTTTACAATAAGGTACACAAATGTTCCATAGTTAGTAGGAAAAGAAAGGGAAACTAACCACTAGGTAACCACTAATTAACCACTAAGTAACCACTAGATAACCATTAAGTAATCACTAAGTAACCAGTAGATAACCATTAAGTAACCTCTAGGTAACCACTAAATAACCATTAAGTAATCACTAAGTAACCAGTAGATAACCATTAAGTAACCTCTAGGTAACCACTAGGTAACCACTAAGTAACCACTAGATAACCATTAAGTAATCACTAAGTAACCAGTAGATAACCATTAAGTAACCTCTAGGTAACCATTAGGTAACCACTAAGTAACCACTAAGTAACCACTAGGTAACAACTAGGTAACCACTAAGTAACCATTAAGTAATCACTAAGTAGCCAGTAGATAACCATTAAGTAACCACTAAGTAACCACTAGGTAACAACTAGGTAACCACTAAGTAACCACTAAGTAACCACTAAGTCACCACTAAGTAACCATTAAGTAACCACTAAGTAACCACTAGATAACCATTAAGTAACCACTAAGTAACACTAAGTAACCACTAGGTAACCACTAAGTAACCACTAAGTAACCACTAAGTAACCATTAAGTAATCACTAAGTAGCCAGTAGATAACCATTAAGTAACCACTAAGTAACACTGAGTAACCACTAAGTCACCACTAAGTAACCATTACGTAACCACTAAGTAACCACTAGATAACCATTAAGTAACCACTAAGTAACACTAAGTAACCACTAGTTGACCACTAAGTAACCAATAAGTAACCACTAAGTAACAACTAGTTAACTACTAAGTAACGACTAGGAAACCACTAATTTGTTAATGGTAACAATTAGGAATTGTTTCAGTGTTTAAGAGATAGTGACAGTAAGAGACTGTAACACATTTCACAGCGCTATCCTGTCATACCAGTGTTTTGTCAGTAATTATTTTAAACAGGTTGCGCTAATAACTGCTACAGCATCAACGTACCAAGCGCTCAAGTGTGCGCTAGTGTGTCATAGTTGAAAGGCAGCCGACGGCTTCACTGCTGTCCCTCCCTCGAGCACGCTCGCTACTTCGGATTGTACACTCGCACACAGATCTTAGCGTAGGTTTTCTCTGATAAAAAACACATTTGGTAAAACGGTTTTAAAACCATCAGATCCCAACAAAAGCATTCAGAGGGAAAAAACAACTCCAGCTCATATTAATATCAATCAGATTAAGTAGAGTCCTACAGTTACCAGCATGGTGAATAAACATGAGCACATAAATATAAGAAATATACAAAATATGCATCAGATTGGTTCAAGATTAAATTGGTGACTGTTATTTTTCAAATCAAAAGTAACGTTCCTGGGCTAGCGGTTACAGTGGTTGGGCTAGTGATCTTTGAAAACTAGTGACCCCTGCACTTTGTCCACATGGGTGCTAAAATCAGCACAACCTTAGGTTCCTCACAGGAGCTTTAAAACGTCATAAGACTGTAAGCAGATACACTGATTATCTCAATAAGTGTTTGATGTATTAAACTGTACTTCTGTTAGCATCAGTAGCCACATAGGACACCATACAAACTGGGGACTAACATTTTAAAATGAAACAACTTCAGAAGTTAATTTAAAAAAGGTGATTTAAGTTTTTTTTTTCTTCGTCTGCATCTAAGATTCTTACCGTCGTGGTTTTCTCCCAAGGCCATCAGCCAGGTTGATTAGAGTATACAAAGCAAATGATGCAGAAATATGTTTATTATAACCTAAATTAAAAGTCTAATTGTTCATCTGAAGATACAAAGTTTCTGGTTGATCTTCAGGCAAATCTGCAGAACAAGAAAGCAAACTTTAAATGAGAATACATTTCAAAGAGACTGTTAGAGCTTTCAATGTTAAATGAGCTATAGTACGAGTGAGCACAGACAGGCTAGTAGGCTACAGGCTAGACAGTGAAAAGACGACAGTATTCTACTACTAGAGATACAAACTCTCACCGAGGAGGTTTGGAAAATGTGCACCGCCAAAGTGTCAGTTTTCTCTACAGAGGACATGGCTTTCCACTTCTTTTAAAGTGTAACCGAAAGGTCCAAACTGTGACCAACCAGGGCTGCTCCCAGGTGTGACTGTGTGTACTATATGTAACCCCCACTCCGCGTGCATCTAAACCCTCAGGCCACAGCTATAAATAATGAACCTTGTTCCCATTTCCCTCTTTCCACATGTCCAACTTAATGTTCTGCCTTCAGTAAGTTTAACCATGAGGAACTTTTTGGAAGATCTATTGGTAGTGTCCACTTCACTTTAGTCTGATGATGCAGCTTCTGCGTGCTGAACAATCGGCCATTTCTTCAGCCCGACTGGAGTGACATGAGATCAGTTTGCACACTTGATGCAAGATAAAGTCAGGTGCACCTGAGACACACGTGCTCCCTTGCACGACCATATTTATGTATTGTATACAAACTAACACACAATCATTCATGGACAAACAAAGAACCAGGCACACACTAATATGGAAATTTACAGTAGACTGTGTCCTTGATGCAAGGCCTGAGGAGCTATTTTAAGTGTCCCACTTAGGCAGTGAGGCAGCTAAAATCCATACATCCTTCTGTGGCACTGAGACACACAAACACATGTGCACAAATTTCACATGCGCACACAAAACCGACACCTCTTGAGGTCACATGCTTGTTTGTGATATGAGTTTTCCACACCTTTCAGTTTGGTTTCTGTCAATAAATCGATGTCCCTAATCAAATGATGCATGACTTGAAATGTTGACTTTTGAAACAAAAACCTGCCTGACCTTTATAACCTGCAAAATGCCAGATTTTGCAGCAATAGTTTTCAACATGCATTTACAATTTTCCTTCTGTGCCTAGTTGATTTATTTTTTTTGGATGGGGGTATATCCAATCAGGATCCAAAGGCGGTGAATCATCCACATTTTCTAGCTAAGATCATTACTGTATAAAGACATTGAATTAGTTGAATGGAGGATTCAAGGACATTCTGATGTTAGTATCATCTTTCTCTATAGACACTTTTATAAATCTAGTCTTCCTGTAGTTCGCTGGGTCTACAATGTGTCACACAGTTCCATTAACATAATCATAAGAATGCTAAAAGATCATGCCCCAAAAACAAATTCCAAACATCACAAGCACCCACTTCTGCAGGCTTTGACTGAATTTGAACTGAATGCTCCACGGTGTCCTTTACATAAGAGAAAATGGCGAGGATGAAAAAAAGCAGAGAGGAGAGGCACAGAATAACACAAAACAGGGAAAAAAAAGAAGCAGGGAAACAGAAACAGGCAGACATGTTATCCTTTCTTCATCCCTCAGAGAAATACTGAAAGGCAGGCAGTTAGGTAAACTGACTTGGATCACTGCTAGGCAGCAAGAAGAAGAGGGGAAGGAGGAGGCAGATAAGGGGTGAGGACAGGATTGGGGTGTTGACAAGGGGTTTGGAATGGGAGAGCAAAGATAGTGTTGATAGAAAGAGGGAGGGTGAAGAGGATAAATGTTGGCCCCCCGATGAAAACAACCGGATAACAAGGGATTGGAGGAGGCAGCTTATGCAGGTGGACGACAAAAAGGAAACACAGCAGATGCAGGGATCAGTGGTGGAGGAGGTGAGGGAGGAATGGGTAAACGTACAAGAGCCACACAGGAAGAGGGAGAGAGAAGAAGAAAGCAAATGAGGGACAAGGCAAAAAGCAAAAAAAAAAAAAAAAAACTGCAGTTACTCTAGTGGCCACTTGAGGCTTGCTCTAAAAGCGAGTCAATCCGCATTAGGCCCAACATTAAAATGCCCTACTTTACAGCACTATTAAATATGTTTGCAGCCCAGTTCAAAAGTAAACTTTGAGTCTTTATAGCTCAAAATGTCTATTCATGGCAACTGTACAGTCTAATTTTAAACTCAACCAATTTAGTTATATGAATACATCAAGTCATGCATAGTCAGGGGTTGGTCACTTTGAGTACCAGTTGGATGTAGCCAACTCTCTGATGGCTGTCAACTCACGCAACAAGTCATTGAAATTTGATGTTGATAAAAATAAAAGTCCCTATACAGTAGAACTCTAAATTATTTCAGGACATTCAGGACGTGGTGTATTCTGGATTGGCCTTTCACACATGTGTATAACATGAGATTATCAGTGCAGAGCATACATGAATAGGAGTATAGGAGTCTTCCGTTATGCTGATTGTTTGTAGGTAGTATCACTTCAACATTTAAAGGTATGTTTCCCCAGCAAAACAAACAATTCTAGCGAACATACAAAAAAAAAACAACAACCCTGAGGCCAGCATTAGAGAGCATAAATAATAAAAACTCCACTCTACATAAACACTGTTATCGCCCTGGTAAATGGTCCAGACTATTACCTTCTGCATTTACACATTGGCTAACCCCTATACTTTATGAGGACATTTTACAAGAAATGTTACAATTTGCCGGAGGGCTGGCAGGGAAAGTTTAGCCCTGAGTCAGGATGGACAGATTATGTCATTTGTTTTCACACATGCATCACAACTAAACAATGTCAGGACATTTTTAGGAGTACAGTGAATATGTGAAAAGGACCTTTATGTGGGCTTTTGCACACTATTTTGGGCATAGGGTTTGTATACCAAAACACCTGCATACCTTTGTGTTCTCTCAGGCCACTGTTCCATCTCTCCCTGTGTACGTGTATGCCCTTATGTATGTCTCATTGTGGTTGCTCGTGTGTGTGTGTGTGTGTGTGTGTGTGTGTGTTTGTGTGTGTTTGTGTGTGTGTGAGTGTGATGGCCTAGAACAGTAAAGTATGCCTTCTCCTCAGCTGGGTTGATCTCATTGTGTCAAAGTCTGGGCTTTGACTAATCACTCTCAAATAAGAGGACTCAGCGAACTGTT